>NW_008608654.1:0-652 GCF_000691845.1 Merops nubicus | reverse complement strand
CACTTTTGGATTGTCCAGGGGGACAATCCCTTCCCTGCTCCTGCTGGAGCCACTTTTGGATTCTCCAGGGGGACAACCCCTTCCCTGCTCCTGCTAGGCCACACTTTTGGATTCTCCAGGGGGACAACCCCTTCCCTGCTGGCCAGGATGCTGGTGGCCCCCTGGGCCCACACTTGGTTTTGCTGCTGAATTTTCCCCCGCTTGGGCACCGAGCCACGTATTTATTTGTCTTAACAAGGCTCAGCCATGCTAGACACCACCCTTCACCCCCTCCTGCTGCTGCTGGGACCTTCCCCTACTACCCTTTAACTTTCCCTCCCTTCAGGCTCCTTATTTAATCTACGTGGAAGTCCTTGAATGTGACAATTTCGACACGGCGAATGTGCCGGCGCGGATCCCCGAGAACCGCATCCGGAGCACGCGCTCGGCGGAGAACCTGCCCCAGTGTGGGATCTGCCCCGAGCAGAGGGCCAGCAGCTTCACCACCGTCCCCAACTACGACAACGACGACGAAGCCTGGTCCGTGGATGACATCGTGGAGCTGCAGGTGGAGGTCAGGCCAGAGCTGAGCTCCTCAGAGCCTGCCGGGGGGGTCGCGGAGGGGGAGCGGGGAAAGAGCGTCCTGGTGGTGGGGTCCTGACGGGGGTAGGAG
>NW_008608653.1:2449-2751 GCF_000691845.1 Merops nubicus | reverse complement strand
CGCTGCAAGTCCAGGGCCACCAAAGTGTCCCGGGGCTGGGGTGTGAGGTCCCGCAGGACGGGCCTGTGGGAGCACCAGCGTCCTGGGGAGCCTGGGGCTGGGCCCCACTGGGTGCCCGGGAGGCCAAGGGCGCCTGGCAGCCAAGGAGACCCACCCCCGTGCCTGGCCTGTGCCAGCAGGACCCTTCCGCGGCTGCCAGCCGGTTCCTGTCCCAAACTGGGTCCCTGTGAGCAGGACACAGCGGGACGGGGGCTGCAGGAGGACAGGAGCTGAGCTACTGCAGCTGGGGGGAGGAGAATGGT
>NW_008608653.1:1997-2391 GCF_000691845.1 Merops nubicus | reverse complement strand
GGGGGTGCGGGGAGCTGGAACCAGGACCCCTGGGGCACAGGGGCAGAGCAGGAGCTGGGGACACAGGTTGGGGCAGAGGCCATTCCCACGGGACAGCAGGAAAAACCTTGTCTCCCAAGAGCACAACAACCCTTAGCTGGGGGCTGGGGCAGCTCCAGTCACCCCAGCGTGGCCCCTGCTCAGGGCAGGGAAGTGGGCAAGAGGGAGCAGCACTGCAGCTGTGCCACCCTGGTGTGCCACGTCAGGGGGACAGCCATGGACTGGGACACAGCATTGGTCCCTGTGGGTGTCCCCATCACCAGAGACACAAGTGAGGGTCTCACAAGAACCTTGGCAGCCCCTGGGAAAGCCAGGGACTCTTCTCCTCTTGTCCTTCTCTTCTCTTCTCTTCTCT
>NW_008608653.1:0-1913 GCF_000691845.1 Merops nubicus | reverse complement strand
TTCTCTTCCCTTCCCTTCTCTTCTTCTCTTCTCTTCGGTAGCCCCATGAGAGAGGAGGGTGCCCATCACCCACCCCTGTCCTCCCCAGCCTGTCCTGTGAAGAGGGGCAGGTGCTGTCCTTGACCTTGACCTTGCATGTCCCCGCCCCAGCTGATCTCTGGCCACCTGACACTGCCACAGCACATCCAGGTTTTCAGTTCCTCTTTTGTCTCCACCGTGTGTTTGTGTCCCTCCCTTGCGCCTCCATGCTGGATTCCCACCATGCTGGGTCTCCCCATCATCTCCACATCACACACACGCCTAACCCAGCCCCATACATCTGTGTCCCAGCTGCACAGCTATGAGAGCACCACGAGGTGAGGGTGCCCACTTGGAGCTGTAGCTGTTGATCGGTGTGAAGGGCAACATCAACAAAACCCTCTCTGTGCTACACAGAGCTCCTCACTCCCAGGACCTTGAGGGGCTGGAGCGTGGCCAGAGAAGGGCAACGGAGCTGCTGGGGAAGGGTCTAGAGCCCAAGTGTGGGGAGGAGCAGCTGAGGGAGCTGGGGGTGCTGAGCCTGGAGCAAAGGAGGCTCAGGGGAGACCTTCTGGCTCTGCACAGCTCCTGACAGGAGCCTGGAGCCAGGGAGGGGTCGGGCTCTGCTCCCAAGGGACAAGGGACAGGACAAGAGGAAAGGGCCTCAAGTTGCCCCAGGGGAAGTTTCAGTTGTCCCTGAGGAACAATTTCTTGCCCTGGAGGGTTGCCCAGGGCTGTGCCAGGCTGCCCAGGGCAGTGGTGGAGTCCCCACCCCTGGAGGGGTTTCCAAGCCGTGGAGATGTGGGGTGAGGGACACGGGGCAGTGGGGACCTGGCAGGGCTGGGGATGGTTGGACTGTTATCTGAAAGGTCTTTTCCTACCCAAACGATTCCATGACACCAAGCTAGAGACTCAGTGGTGAGTTGTGGGGGTGCAAACAGCACCCCGTGCTGGGGGTTGAGCCCTCTCTCCATGCAGCACGGGGAGCTTGTGCCTGCAGAGCCCTGGCTGTGTTGAGGCTTCCCCAGTGAGCCCTGGAACCCAGGGACTGGCCACAGGGATACTGGGTGGTCTGGAGCACCTGCTGCCTGTGGAGGAGCTGGGACTGCTCGGCCCGGAGCAGAGCAGGCTCGCAGGGAGCACCTCACTGCTGGGGGGCAGGGAGGACAGAGCCCGGCTCTTCCCAGTGGTGCCCGGTGCCAGGGCTGAAGGCAATGACCACAAACTGAAACATGGGAGACTCCACTGAAACTTTGCCAAAGGTGTTGTGTTGTTTGGTTGTTTTTTTTTCCCTCAAAACAACCAACTCATTTTTTTTTACAGCAGTGCTGATCCAGCAGGTTGCCCAGACCAGGCTGCCCGGAGGAGCTGTGGCCCTTCCAGCCCCAGGGAGGGGGAAAGGCGCCAGAGCTCCCGGTCCCAGCTCCTGCCCAGGATGGAGCTGGTGGTCCAGGGCTGTGTCCAATCAGTTTTGGAGTATCTTCAAAGAGGGAGAAGCTCTGCAGAATTCTCTCCAGTATGGTCCTTCTTGTCAGTGCAGTTCCAGATTCCACACATGTGGCTGGACTCCCCTCTTCCAAAGCCCAGACGGACACAGCCTTGAGCAAGCAGCTCTGGCTGCCCCTGCCCGAGCAGGGTGTTGGAGCACAAGATCTCCCCAGGCCTCCCCACCCTCAGCCTTCCTGGCATCCTGTGACCTGTCCTGAGCTCATCCTCAAAGGCCCCCAGCTTTCCTCAGCTCCTCCATCTTTCGGCGCTGCCTCTGTTCAGACCCCACCTCCAGGTCACTGGAATGGGCCCACTTGGGGCCTGGGGGCTGCACGGAGAGTGCTCCCGTGCCCCCCGAAGGGCCCGTGCCCGTCCCCCAGCCCCAGTGCCCCGGCCGTGCTCCGGGG
>NW_008608652.1:0-1818 GCF_000691845.1 Merops nubicus | reverse complement strand
TGGCGGGGGGAGATCCCGTCTCGGCTCTGCAGGTGACGTGCCTGCAGCCTGGCCCGAAGCTCCTGCGGCTGCGCCGGAGCTGAGCCCCCGAAGCGGAGCTTTCGGGGCCCCGCTTTCAGAACACCAAAGCCTTGAGACCCAGATGTAAACTCTTTGCACAACCCGCTGCTGTTCCCTTTATGAATTGGAGGTGCTTTGATAAACATGCTGAAAGGTCAGCTCTTTTCACCGGGACTGTGGCTTGCATAAGAACCTCAACATCCTCTGCTGCAAGAGCAGCGCTAGTAACTTCCTACTGCAACACTGAATCACAATAGCTTCCCACAGCAACCGTCGGCCAAAATAAACTGGGCAAGGGGAAGTGGACAGCTTCTGCTGTTCCGCTTTCTCGGGCATACTTGAGTCACCGAAAAAAACGATGTAGAACAAGCCATTTATTTTGCTGATGCCGGTAAAAATCGTCAAATTGTTTAGAGCACAGACCCACTGAAATCGGGGGGGATTTTGCAACGGGATGCTCATTGGGATCAAAGTTAAGCATGTGCCCGAGTGCTGGGTTGAGTCTGTGTTTTCATTAGGATCTAGACTTGCAAATTAAACTAAAAGGAGACAGGGACCCCAGCGCAGCTAAGTATTGCTTTTGCACTAAAGACCGAGGAAAATTTCCTCCTTGGGATATTTTATGTTGAGGGTATATGAAAGGCCACTGGGGAGACAGTGGCTCTGTTATAGTTTCAGTGGTAGATCTCGTCTCTGAGAAGAGCAGATCTTGACTGGATGAAAAGTGTCATCAAATCCAACTTGATTTGCATTTTTTTGCCTTAAGACATCGTTTGAACAGCACAGTTTTAAAAAAATGTTACAACTAGGACTGTGTGTGTGTGAGAACATGTTTGTTTGTGTGTGTGTGCTGTTGTAAGGAACAATATATTTCCTGTTACACAAGATACAGCCCATGTCTTGAAATTCAGCCAGCTGGGAAAAAACCCTGTTGAGACGTAGTCAGGTCACTGGGCCTGGGAATCTGCTGGTGAGACAGACCCTGGCTCTTCCCTTTTTAACAGTGTTTGCCGAGAAAGTTTATATTAAGAGGCTAAAGAGAACAGAAGTTAGGGCAAAAAAGGAATGTTTCGCGTGTCCTAGACCAGGGAGGAGGAGCTGTTTCCCTTTGCACTCATGTCCATGGGAATTTGGAGAGCTAAGGCTTGTAGGATAACTCAAGTAAGAAGGAACCACAGGAGGGCTCCAGTCAAACCTCCTGCTTAAAGCTGGGTCATCTCTGAGACCAGGTTACTCAGGGCTGCGCTGAGTTGGATCTGGAAAACCAACAAGGATGGAGATTTCACAACCTCTCTGAGCAACCCACCAATGTTTGACTGCCTGCATGGTGAAAGCAGACTGCAACAGAAGCAGCTCATAAAAAAACATTTCTTAATGTCACCCTGCTCATTAAAAAGAGAAAGATCAAATCTATTTTATGACAGGAACAGTTTGTGTGAGGCACGGAAAAATTCTGGTACCAGAGGACTGATTCACATTGAAAAGGCACGTAAAAGATGGAAGGAAACCAGAAGGATGCCTCCGGTTACATTCCCATCTTGGAACATCAGTACTGCAGCACAAGAGGGTTGTATTTATAGCAGCGGGTACCGATAGGGAAGATACTCTAAAAATAAATAAGACAATGTACGTTGGAGCCCGTTCTGAGAGGGAAAGGGAATCCGGGGGCTTCAGGAGTCTCACCCGACTTCATTGTGGAAGGCACGAGCTGCTGTCAGAGACCGAGGCGGGGCTGGGCACGGCCCGCGGCACACCCGC
>NW_008608651.1:0-2141 GCF_000691845.1 Merops nubicus | reverse complement strand
TTTTAACAGTTTGGAGACCAGGATGTTATGCAGGGCCAGGATGGTGTTCGTGTCACAGAATTAAATACTGCTCTGTGCTTATATACTAGTTACAGAATGATTGAGGAAACTCAAAACATCACTCGTAAAAAGCTTGGCAACAAGTAAAAGACATAAACGATGCTTCAGAGTCACCTTGTTGCTTTAGGTAAGCTTTTACATCTTTTTTAACTCATGTCAATACATGACAATACATCTGACTCAAAGATCTGTTTGATTTGTGTTGAAAAATGGAAGTCTTGCTCCTTTCTCTGTAAATGATCCTGCATCATGCTATAATTAAATAAAAATGCACTCTACCACCCAAGTTGGGTGCTTGTAATGTGGCATTATTTATGGAGTCTTGTTTCTCAGATACTTCATAGGTGCTTCTGTTTGAAATCTACCTCACCGTAGTTTATGCTTTACGCATTCAACATTGTCTTACAGTGTGGAATTCAAATTTACATTTGTAAGAAATTCCGAGGAGGAAACCTTTGTAACAATGCAATTTCATATCACGCCTCTATTGATTGTGGAGATGAATTTTTTTTTCATGGAAAGATTTGTGAGAGCTTGTATAACACAAGCTTCCTTTCTCTCTGGTGTAATTAGTTTTATGGCAATATGCAAAAGATGCGTTTTAGTGTACTTGGAAATGCTACATTTTTTAGCTTTTGTGTGCCAACCTTTTCTATTGCTGAAACTTGAAAAAGCTGCTGAGAAAAACCAACACCACTTAAAAAACTTTGGATTAAATATATTCTAAAGTAAAGGAAAATTTGACCAATGACGTTCCACCCCAGCTCAAAGGCAAAACTTTAGTTTCACTTCTTTTAGAGCAATATTGAGAATTTGTTGTATTTTTGCTCACCATTTAAAGCAGTTAAAAGTTTTAAATCTTCAGTAAAAAAAAATGTTTTAAATCTTCAGCAATTAAAGTTTTAAATATTCAGTTGTCTTCTTCAAAGAGGAACGGAGAAATTCTGTTATAGTACATGATAAAATATTACTTCTTTCAGGTGTAGATGCTATACAGGCCATTAAGAGAAAATGCTGCATGTGGAAAATGAATGGATCTGAAGAACCAAAAGGAGCACAACAGCAACATAATCTCTGAGTCCCTTCCAAATAATTAATCTTTTTGTAATTTAAGATCAGTAGCACATTAGATAATAGGTATTGGCAAGTGAGTGACACTTAGGGGCCTACATCTTCCTGATTCTCTCAAGGAATTGTCTCCCAGGAAGGCTAGGAGAACAACAAAGGAAAGTGTTAAAATAGCCAGTGTTTTGTATAAAATACTTATTTTTGATATCTAAAAGCAAGAAAAAAAATACGAATGAGGACTTTATTTTTATTGAGGTTATATGTAGCAGGGGACTTGATTTGAGGTCTCTTGAAGTAAATCTTGAAATACCTCTGGGCACCATGGTCTCTACCTACACATTACTTTGTTTTCATGATATAAATCATTGAAATGAAGAAGATGCATGGGCCCTTTGGGATCCCAGGCTGGGAGCAGCATTTATACGCTATGCCCGTTTCATTGGTATAACACTGGGCAGGCTATAAGCACAAACAAGTGTTTTGTTACCCAGATATGTATGTTTTTAAGTCCTTAGTGTGTTGGTTTTTTTTTTTTTTTTCCCCAAATCCTAATGACAATATATACTCTAATTATTAATATCTACAGAGAAATGAAGATGAACTTCAGTAATAGTTATGGAGTTCATGCAGTAACTCGTACATAGTTCCTAAGCAACAGGTTGCACATAACGATTATTGCGTGCCAAAATCAAATGAGAAACAGGAAAATCTCCAAAATAATGAAGGTGAAATTGGTAGGAATAGTAACAAGGAACAGACGCATGCACTGCTGTTCCTGTTGAAATTGGTCACAGTGCTCCTGATCTATCTCTGAGACAGGAAAAATTGGCCTCTTGGTTGGTTTATCTATTGCACATGAAGGTGCATGTGATGTAAGTCTGTTGTGCTAATGTTGCCACAATGGAAAATACTAAGTTACTTTATATACCTTGACCTTGATAAAAACAAATAAAAAGAGCATTTTTTTTTTTTTTCCTGTGTGTAAGACCATGTGGTGGTTTAAACCACTTTTA
>NW_008608650.1:2935-11281 GCF_000691845.1 Merops nubicus | reverse complement strand
CTTTCTCCAGTGGACTGTTTTCTAATGGGTCCTCCCCCAGCCTGTATCGGTAATGTTGGTTGCCCCTCCCCAGGTGCAGGACCCTGCACTTGGTTTTGTTGAACCTCATGAGGTTCACCTGAGCCCCCCTGTCCAGCCTGTCCAGGTCCCTCTGGACGGCCTCTCATCCCCCTGGCATGTCAACTGCACCACCCAGCTTGGTGTCGTCAGCACACTTGCTGAGGGTGCACTTGATGCCACTGTCTGTGTCACTGATGAAGATGTTAAACGACACCAGTCCCAGTACGGACCCTTGAGGGACACCACTGGTCACTTTTGCCCAGCTAGACGTCGGGCCATTGACCACAACTCTCTGGGTGTGACCATCCAGCCAGTTTCTTATCCGCTGAACAGTCCACCCATTGAACCCTTGTCTCTCCAACTTGGAAAGGAGGATGCTATGGGGGACAGTGTTAAAGGCCTCAGCAAAGTCAAGATAGATGACGTCCACAGCTCTTCCCTTGTCCACCATGCAGTTGCTTCATTATAGAAAGCCACTAGATTGATCAGGCAGGACTTGCCCCTAGTAAAACTGTGCTGACTGTCCTGAATTACCTTTCTGTCCTCCATGTGCCTTAGCATTTCTTCTAAGAGGATCTGCTCCATCCATTTAATCCATTTAATGGGATTATTAACCATAAATTAAGATTGTGCTGTAGGAATTTAGTAGTGTCATAGTAAATCCTTGGTTTTCTTGGAGGACCTCTTGGGAGTTCTGGTCTCTCATCCACCTATGTTCAAGTGACCAGTTCAGTACACAGGTTCTTGAAAAATCTGATGATACTGTTTCTAATTGTTCCACTTTTGCTGTTTCTCCCAAAATGGCACAGAAGGATTGAGTTACTGGCACAAACAGCTTTTATACCTGACCGATTCATTTAACCATTTAAATTTTGCATTTTACTGCTCAAAGAGGAGTGCAAATGTTCAGCAAATTCAGTTTAGGAATTTGCTCACAACTTTCCTTCACAGTTAACCATCTCCTACCCTAAACTGCAATGAAAATACTACTTAGACTGGTAGTGAAGGAACTAATTTTTAGTTAGTTTAAAATGTCTTTTGGCATTTTTCAACATATTCTTTGCTACGATAAAGATGGGGAAAATTTTACATGGCCATGTTGTGTCTCTAAGACACAATCTTGCTGAAGGTTCTGAACAGAACTTATTTTCTGAATGAGTTTATCTTAGTGACAGATCGTAACTTCTGTTACTCTCAGGATAGTGGTTGCTACCATGATAATGAAGTTTTGTCAAAAACTGTAGGTATCAAAATAATCTTAACATGCCCACTCTTATTTTTACATTTAGTGGATTATTCTACCTTCTTATTTTTATCTTTAGACGATTAGCATGCTCAGTTTGGGTACCTGTACAGACCTTAGTGCCGTATGATAGATCTTGCAGAAGGAGAGTTGTTCAAAAGATATTTTCATCCCCAAGTTTCCAGAGTTTCAAACAGTCTGGATGAGCTTCAACTACACATATGAACACGCTGTACAATTCTTACTGCCTTCCTCACTTACCTTGAGGTGAGGAAAAGTTAGTGATGCCTCCTAATCTGTCTACACTTTTGCTCCTTCCTGGGTGCTTTATTTTGCAATGTGGGTGTAATCCAGACCCTAACTAAATGCATATACAAACATACAAGAATTTTGGGTATTAAAAAACATTTGTTAAACAAAACAAAGTGCTTCTTGGTTCATTTAAAAATAATCATGGTGCTTGGTTTACATATACTTTGGAACACCATCAAAATAACTGTTCCAGATCTATAATTTCAGCTACTGCATCTGGCACAGTTAGATTTAATTGGGTTAAAAATGTAATACTAGAAGTATAAATTCTAAATCTTTGCACATTCCTGGGATTCCAAAAACATGCATACTCTTATAACAGCTTTTGCAATATTAAGCCCTTTATTGCCTTGCTTGCTCATTCACTTGAAAAGTGAAAACCCTGGAGAACCGTTACAAATTAATTCATTTATTTGCTTCACTTCTGGAGATAATAATTTTTTTCAGTTCGACTCCTTGCTCCTACAGCCACCATTTCAAAACTACAGTATTACAAGGCATGGCCACCTCTTAGCTCCACTGTCTTTAAGTTTGTGTAGAAAAAAGGTATCCACTTACTAGCTTTCTACAGCAGATTTTTTTTTAGTGCAAAACCATGATATAAATTACTCCTGACCTGGCTGTAGATTGAAACAGGAAGATTGAACAGTTGATTACATCCCACTAAGCCCCATGGCCACTGCTTTCCCTAGTGTCCATTCAGATCTGATAAATTTCAAGGTACCCAACACTAATACGGTTAGAGAAGGAAGGCTGAAGGATGTGTGAAATTTCAGGATTTCAACTGAATATCAAAACTGACCATTTTGTTGTATTTTTAAATTCTTCCTCTAAGTTAAAATTTAAACGTGCAACATATATTGATTTATTTATAGACTCATATATATACCACTTATATATCTATATAAATATATATTAGTGAATTGGGAAGTTGATGAAATCTGTGAAGAACTGAAAAGTCATGGCCTCCAAAGTACTAGCACGTTACTGCCACTGGCAAATAAATACCAATACTGGTGAATAAAGCACTTTCGCTGGAAATTAAGTAGCCAAACACTGCAACAGGCTTCCTAGAGAGGTGGTTGATGTCTCCAGCTTGTCAGTGTTATATAAGCATTTGGACAATGCTCTTAACAACATACTTGAAGTTTTGGTCTATCTAAATTGATCAGGTAGTTGGACTGGATGAACATCGTAGGTAGTAACTAGAATATTCTGTTCTTAGATATTTGCAACAGTCCTCAACTTGGTGTAGAAATACACCTTTTGCATACACCTTCCACACTTCTTTATGACCCTTTTTGTATATACCTGCCTATCTGATTTTTTGTAGTTACCTTTGTTCCTGCTACGCTGAAATTGTTGCCAGAATCCATGACTTCTGCTAGTCTTCAATGTCATTGATGCTGTTACCTTTGTGTAGAAGAAAGTGAACAGCCCAAAAGTGAGAGATAAGAAGCTTTCATAGAGCAAATGAACTGCTTGTTCTCTGGGAGGAACGGAGGCTTCTTTTTTATTCTTTTTTTTTTTGTGTGTGTATGGTCCCTGACAGTATTGTGACACTTCTTGAAATATCATTGTCATAATAATGATTAGTTCTAATAAGGCTAAACTTGGAAAGAGCTCAGCTCACTGTTATGCCTTTAATAGTCCAAGGGAAATGATCTTCCCTGCCACTATTGGAAGAAAGTGAAAATTACTAATTAAAGTGAATGGAGCTGTTTTCTTTTTATTAAACTGACCAAAGTTAAACTGACCAAAACCTGATGGGAATTAGAAAATTTCTTAAATCTTAGTATTTTGAAAGGAAACAGAAAGCTAGTCCTAAACACTGAAATTTGCCTATGATAATGTCCTGTCTTTTGCCAGTAAGTCTTGATCCTTCAACTTTTAGGCCTTTTCAGTTGTTTCTCTGCTAAGACTGCTGAATGCCAATTAACATCAGTCCTGAAGGTGGCTGGAGGACATTCTTAAAACATCTCAAAAGACCTCACTTTTCACTAACTAAAAAAAAAAAAGAAGGTTTTTGTATATGAATTCAGTATTTTGTGTGAAAATGTAGGCGCTTTCTCTATTTTAACCACAATATAAATCAGTACAGAAAACAATGTAGTTTTTGGCATCTGTGTCATGTTAGTTTTGAATGATGAATACATACCAGGTTTGGAAATTACAAAAGCTGCTTGTGTGGTATGTTACAGTTTTTCCAGTGTATTTACAAGTACTTGAGCTTTCCACACCCTAAATTCTCTTTTGTGCTCCTTGGCATAGCCCATTGGGATTTCCCACTAAACACAAGGAATTTTCCTTTAGGATTCATCCGCCCAGGAGTGTACCACAAAATGATAAAAATGGAAGGCTGTAAGGAGCAATGAGATAACATCTTATCTTAAAAAGGCTAGATTTAGATCAGATATTAGGAAGAAATTTTTTTCTGTGTGGGTGGTGAGACACTGGAACAGACTGGAACAGAGAAATTATGGATGCCCCCTCCCTGTAAGTGTTTAATGCTAGGTTGAATGGGACTTTGAGCAACCTGCTCTAGTGAAAGGTGTCCCTGCCCATGGCAGGAGGGTTGGAACCAGACTATTGTTATAGTCCCTTCTAGCTCAAACCATTCTCTGATCTATGATCCAGAACCATCCTAAAGCAGAATCAGAAATCATTACTTGCACTTGACAGATATATTTCTGAACGGTTCTCTGAGTTACCCAAGAGATACCACAGCATGCTGAAGTAGCCTATTCCAGTGTTTCAGTGCGTTTTGATTAGAACATTTTTCTTAATATCCAACCCAAATTTTTCTCTAGTCACAGTAAGTTTTCTTCTTGAGCTTTCTTCTGTTTGCGTGAAAAACAATTTTGCATGATAGTATTTGCAGTCTTTTATGTATCAGTCTTTTATAGATATATCTCACATCCTTCTTGGTCTTCTTTCTTCTAAAGAAAATAAAGTGCATAAGCTTCTTTGTGACTTTTTTTTTTTCCTTTTCTTTTTTTTTTTTTTAATACTCTTTATTCCATTCTCCTCTGGATTCTTCCAGGTAATCTACATCTTTCAAAAAATGTATTGTTTGAAACTGAATGCAGAATACCATCTCAGGTCTCTTGATCCCCTTAAAGAAGGCTCACAAGCTATCACTGGTCTCTCTGTTAGTTTGAATGTGCTGCTTAATGTGTTTCGTTTAGCTTATGTCATCTTCCCTTGGATGTACTTCTCCTTATCCTTGGTTTAGGCCTATTCTAGCTTAATACTGATTACAACTGTAAAATGCTGTCTCATCTTACTGATGGTTAAATTTAAGAGCTTCACTTGTGCATAAATACTTCTTAAAGTTCAAGTTAATCACACTAATAATGTAGTCTACCTAGATAATTTCTAATACAGTTAGGAAATTACACATAAAAGCAAGTGAAAACGTTCTTTGTTCATTTTTTAACACTTCTCGCATAGGTTCTCCCATTTACTTCACCAGGATTTTCTTTTTTTTTCCTTTGGATCAAATTCAGGTATCTTTGGAAGACTGCCATGACATGTTTAACAGTTTTTACAGCTGTTAAACAGAATTCATAGTTGATAAGAAACCAAATAATTTGTTAAGAATTTTTGGCACATTATTAGAACACACAAAAATTCACTTAACCCAGTATCTTACCTCCAGCACTGTCCATCAGTAAAATCTTGAGAAGAATCTACAAGAAAACCATGAAATGGAGAATTATGGTAAAGCATGTCCACAGGGGAACTACTTCCAAACTCTAATCCTTGGTGGTTGCTTATGCAACAAGGAATAAGTTCCCAACATTTAATCATTCTTATAGAAGAAAAGAAGAAAAAATTTGTACAATTCATGTAATGCTTAACATTTCTGTGAGTCCTGTAATGGGTTTCTTCTTTGGTTAGTCCTGTCGTAACAGACCAGTAATTTATAACAGGTTATTATTTTAAAAAATGCTTATTTTAATGTACTACTCAGTTTCAACAGATCTAAATTATATGCCTTCTGATTGTGTCAGATATTTCCTTCACCCTGTATTACAGGAGTGAGTAAACAAACAAACACAAAAAGCCTGACCCTCCCTGAGCTATTTAAATATATTCCTCTTCACAGAAAATTCATATTCAGTCATGATCTACTACCCTTTTTCTTCCCTTTTCTTTTCAGTGACTTGATTTCAGTGATGTAACATGCATGGTAATGTGTTGTTGCAGTACACAGTGTGAAGTGAGGGGCAGAATATCTTCCCAGTCCAAACTGATGGGTACTCCTGAAACTTACAGCTTCTTAAAATCTTTGTGAGCGTATTTGCAATGAATTATCAGTCTAAAGAGAAGAAGGGAAATGTCCCACAAAGCCCAGGCTCACAACCGTTGCAACATCCCACAACTTCTACTGGAAACTAGTGCAAACAAACATTTAATAGGGTGATCACTGTCTGAAAATTTTTATCCAGAATTTTAACATTTAAAGCTTTGCTTTGCTCCTATTTTTCTTGTCTGTGCCCTGTGATATCACCTCTCTCCTTTACAGGATATAAAGCTAAAACCCAGATGCTTAGAGTCCAAAGATACCAAAAAGTTGGTTTGGATCAGGTGGTGGTGACCACATAAAAGCTTCAAATTTTTCATTTTTTCCTGTGGCTTTGTAGTAGGTTGGATGACAAAAATAGTAAGATGAGGGAAAGTAATGTATCCAAACTAACTGTAGTCTATTAAAACAAACAAACAAACAAAAGTAATGGATGATAATGAGAAAAGGAGCAAGCATTAATTAAATTTTCAGCTATATAGATTTTATGACCTTCTAAACATAAACAGGGGTATACAGAGCCCCAGAAGAGTATGTACGGTCAATAAAAGTAGCCAGTTACTGTTCCCAGTTTTATGGATATAATTGCAGGAAGAGTTTCAATGTAAATAATTATAATAAATAAAACTTTATTGACAGTTTATATTAATTGTAAAGTACTTTAATTTTCATTTAGATGACTGCTCTTCAAATGGTAATTCCTAGCCAGTAAACCTGTGAACCGAGAACTGGTAACTGGGCTAGTAGATGTGTGAGAATCTGTGGTCTGAGAAGGCATACTCAGTCAGGTTAATGTCATCCACCTGTTAATTCTCACTCTAACAGTGGCCAAAAGGTACACAAATCCAGCAGAGCATCCTTAAAGCAATCTCCGACTGTCACAACCTATGCCTTCCATACAGGGTGTGACATGTATGTAACCTTCCATAGATTTCTCTGCCTTGAACCTTTCCAGTCTCCCTCCAGGCCTGTGTAAAGCTTCAACAGCCACAACATGGTATGATAGAAATTCTGTAACCTGTTATGTTCTATTTCCTTTGGCTGTTCTGTTTGCTGTTTGTCTCTTGAATAATTTTTAACAGTAGGTTGCTTTCTGTTGCAAATGTAATGGGTATAGTTCTTCAGCTCATTCAGAGGCTTTTCAAAATTACCTGTGAGACTTTTTCCAAAATTTCAATATCTGCATAATGAACAGTTTAAAATACGGTAAAGTATTTCTGTGAATCTTAACTAACTTTAGACAGACTTGAAGTCTCAACTATCAGAACAACAGAAGCTTCCGGATAGTGATTAATCTCATTTATTTTAGGCATCTATTTTTGACTGGATTGAGTTGCCTTTTGGAGAGCCTTGCCTCTCCCTGAAGGAGTGTGGATGGCCAGCTTAGACAGGCTACTGCACTTTTAAAACTAAAAATAGGTGCCATGAATCCCAGTCTAACTGCTCATAAACAGTATTTACTTTGAACTCTCAGAATTTGGAATGACACTGTAATCTGAACACAAAGTAGGAAAAAATCTAATGAAGTAACAATGCACAGGCATATTAGGACACTCTTCCAAGGAGCTTCCAAGGCCTGAATGAATAAGGCAGCCTGATAGCAGAAGCATAGGCTTAGAATGCAGAAAAGTCCTACTGGGGTCTGGATTCAGGTCAGACTCAAATAGTCCTCCAAAGGGTTGTTCAGATCAGGTACTCTGCTAAGAGGGAGTAAATGTTAAATTAGCCACAAAATTGGGCAAGTGAAAAATAAAAATTTGTGCTCCTACCATACATCCTGTGTCTCTTAGTTCGACAACTTATACTAATACAGGGTTAGGGTAGAAGCTCTGAGGGTTTAGCAATGCAGACCTGTTTTGTTCTGGTCATTACAAATCATTCCTTTGCGAGGGAATAGGCTACATTTTCATGCTGATGAACTTAGTCATGTTGTATTGATCCCCAAACTGTCAGCATGAGCTGACCAGAGGGACTAACAGGGTCTTAAGTCTCCCATTAGCAGTGACCCCCACGTGCTCACTTTTCACACACCAAGTTATTGTGCAGCTGCATTGCTCCAGCTTCCCTGTTTGGACTGGTCTGTTTCCATCCACGAACTGCGTATGTTGTTTACACGTGTTCTCAGAGGTTCCCACAATGTAATTCATGAATGAACCACTGGTGGCCCACTTACTTGTGGTGTTTGTAGAAAAACTTTGGCTCTTCTTTCTTCCAGCTGCTAATATAGGTATTCGACTGCTTACAGAAAAAGCCTGGGGGCCCATAGAAGCAGCTGGAAACTACGGAGCCCAGACAATTCAGCCTCTTCATCCAGGGACTGCTGCTGCACTGGAGCCAAGTCTCACTAACAGCTGCTGCTAGGAAGGTGGTGGCACCGCATGACAAACTCCTGACAATCACAAAAGTATGTAGTCCCTGTTGC
>NW_008608650.1:0-2904 GCF_000691845.1 Merops nubicus | reverse complement strand
CTGCTCATCAGTCATTAATACTTTTCCAAGTAAGTACTTTCCTGTCATGTTTTTAGGCTACATATCAAAAATCAGTCAGAGCTGTCTTCTGTTTCTTACCAAATTTGATGATGTCTTGTCATATTGTTTCCTACTTGATGTTTTAATCTAAATTCAGATGATACATAATATCCTTGCAAAGAACAAAAGCTGGGACAGGAGTATGTTGTTTCATTTCCACTAACTCAGATGAGCTTGGTTGAGTGAAGGGGTTGGTTGAATATTTATTTAGCACTGTGTATAAAGAAACGTATTCATGAATACATGGACAGAGAACACCCAGTTTGAAATTTTTGGGCAAAACTTTTTTCTGTTCAAACACCACGCTTTTCAACAATTCAGACATGATTGATGCTTTAAAGTGATGAATCATAGTGCAAAATGTGAGTCATGTAAGACCTCATTTCCCAAAGAAGAGTGGAAAACCAATCAGATATTTCTGAAAATTAGTATTTTTAAAGAACTGGCTGGTGTACACATCTCAAGGTTTTAGCAAAAGTGTTGTGGTATATTTTGATTGTGTGTGTGTGTTTTATCCTTATCCAACAAGTATTTTGACGCTATTAGAAATAAAAAGAAATAAAGCTGTTTAGTCACTAAACCACATGCCCGCTGTACAAAAAAACATGAAATCTTATGACTTGAAGTTTGAACATTTACCTAGCCATGCTAATATCTAAATCACTGTTGGACCTCTCTTTCTTTTCCCAACCAGCTCTCCCTCAAACCCACAGAAAGTTTCCTATTCACTTAGATGGGCATCACTTCAGCCCATTTGGTGATTCCTTTTGTATGATAGTTCTGCCGGTGAGAGATGAGCACTGTTGATACTGGGTCTGAGCGAATTCCCTAATTTCTAGTGGTTTGCAACCTACTGGTAAATCTTTTTATGGCAGGAGTGTGACCCTGAGGTTAGAAACTTGGGATAAGTTTTTAGAAACCACTATTACAAGGAGGGCTGTCCGAAATGTTCCTCACCACTATCCAAACCTTTTTCTTCTTTGTTATATTAAGGGAAGATGCAGAAATGGGATTTACAGAGGGTCACCATTAGCTGAGTTTACATGGGATGGATGTAATTCTAGTGGCTGTAGCTACTAGAGGAATCAAGCAAAGGTATTAGGAGTTTCCCATGCATATAATTACAGCCATAAATTAGTTTTATGTGCTAACATGGCTCACTTCTAGACAACAATATAATTGAGCTGATGACACATGTATTTCCAAATTCCACTCTTTGACTTTTACCTCTTTCTTACAAATAATGGCAAGACAGACATTCTGAATAGAGCAGAAATCTTCAAAACAGAACTTAGAAAAACTAGGCTTTATTTCAAAGTTAACATCCTGGCGAGACTTAAGGGAAGGCTTGACAGGGTTTCTGCATCCAGCTCAGCCAATTCATGCTTCCAGATGGAAATTCTGCGAGTCATTTTTTGGGTTTTGTGCGATGACCTCGGACAGTTCAGAAATAGATAGTTTATCCATGTTTCTTACTGAGTTCTGGTTTCATTCAAGTGACAGGCTGTCAAGGGCAAAAAAGCTATGTTAAAAGAAACCAGGGGTATAGATAACTACGAACTGGAACCAGCAATTCATCCACATATACTGGCAAAACTCACAGAGCTAAAAAAAAAAAAAACAACTCACCCAAACTTGTGGTGAAGACTGAACAGCCACAGCTCCATTTATTGCACACCTTTCTACTGGACTCATGACTACTGCAGCTGAACATTATTAAGTAGAAACCAGTCAAACACATCTGTGTCAGCAAAATATCGGGCATTTAATTGCTTACTCTGAGTTATTTGTAACATTACGGAGATCGTTTGCCCAGAAAGGTCACAAAATTTCCAAGACAAATCTCAATTTATATTCCATGTCCTGGAGTGGATCATCCAGCTGTAGTGTGTTTTGAACTGAGGGAGCTGGGCCTTGGTAAAACTACAGCTTCCAGCTACCCTCATACCCTCTTCCTTCAGACTCTACCGCTCTCAGTTTCTCCTACATTACAATACTTTCTCAGTGCCAACTTGGTTGGTCTATAAGCTGTATCTTAGCCTTCACCTGGGATTTTAGGAGGAGGATGGCATTTAACAAATACTGGAATTAGTAGCTACTCTGTCTCATGCATGTGTTCTGTAGAGGAAAATGACATTAGCAGCAGATACAGAAATAGAAAAGGCAAGATTAACTAGGTAAAATCTTTTGGTGTGACCCAAAACTTAGGCTGAAGTTCAAACCTGGGATATATCATTGCCATATATTTAGTAATTATTTGTTTTGCTGCAGAAATTACATAAATTTCTCCTTAGAAAAGAACATGTCAATGACTAGTGGACTCTGGATTCTTTGACCACAAAAAAGCTCCAGCACATAAAATGTTTAAGTGAAGTAATTAACTCCTATAAATCCACATTAAAGGGAAATGACAGCATATTTGGATCCAGTATAGAAAAACTGGATCATGTGTAAAGTATCTCTCAGCACCGCTCAAAATGAAGAGATAATAACTCTCTAAAGATGCGAGGAAGTTTCAGGTGTCCTAAGGCTTATTTCACTGACAATCCTGCATCTACTGCTGCAAAGGGCTCCTGTGTTTTTCGTGAACAAAGTGCCTTCTCTTCTCTGAGCAAACCCGTCCTTCCTGTTGTCTGCTTTCTACAGATTCCCAAATTAGGCACTTTTTTTTTTTAATATCAGCAAATACTTAATCTCCTGAAAGGGCTGTGGTAACCATGGCCCGGGTTTGTCCACTTAACCTCATTCCCTCTCACCTTTACAAGGGAGACTTCAGGGTCCTGTGACGCACACATCAGACTCATTAGGTTTGCCTTCAGACAGAGAATCATAGAATCATAGAAT
>NW_008608649.1:0-15837 GCF_000691845.1 Merops nubicus | reverse complement strand
CAGGGAGGTGGTTGAGGCCTCATCCCTCGGGGTCTTTAGGACCAGGTTGGATGGGGCTCTGGGCAGCCTGATCTAGTGGGAGGTGTCCCTGCTCATGGCAGAGGGGTTGGAACTGGGTGATCCTTGTGGTCCCTTCCAACCCTGGCAGATTCTGATCTGTTTTAGCAGAGGACTTTAGAGTCCTAATGGCTCAATGGTTGGACTTGATGATCTTAAAGGTCTCTTCCAACCTAAAGGATTCTGATTCTATGATTCTAAGTGATGTGAGTGGGAACCACTTTGTGGAGAGAAAACCACTGCAGAAAGAGAAAACATGGCTCATTTCTGTTTCTTTTTTGCCTTCTAGACACTAGACCTAAGGTGGAGATCACAACACTGGCTGCACTCCTTGAAAAACTTGATTAAGAAGTGGCCAAATTATGTCAAAGAGGTCCTCCAAGATTTATTTCCATAAAAGCAACACCATCTCACCTAGCTATTTTTCATCAGTTAAAAGTCAAAGGAAGAATTCAAGAAAGAATTAAAATTTGCATAATTTCCTTCCTTCTGTTCTCTCATACATACATTCCGTCAAGCTCATTAGTGCTTTTATGAGTAGCTTTGCTTTAAAAATATTACAAAAGAATCAGTTAGTGCTAGCTGTTAAACAAAGAGATGACACTTGGTAGCAATCTGTATTGCTTGATAAGCTGAGTTCATTTGAACAATATGCACTTGAATATAGTTAATGTAATGTCATTAACCTTGACATCAAGAATGTAGGTTACTGCTATAGAAGGGTGACTGTGTTTTGGAAATCAATAACCAAGTCAAGAATTTGAGGGTCATCATTACCAGCCAACTAATCATGCATCCCTAATGTGATGTTGATCTCAACTCCACCACTGCATTTGTGTGGAATGTCAGATTAACTCTTTAGGTTTCCAAGGTCTAAACTGAGGAAGTAGCAACTGCAATTGGAAGGCAGGAATGAGTGAGAATCCTAAAAAATAATATACTCTTTTAAATCACCACTGTTTTTATAGTCAGTGGCGTTGCTTATTCCCCTGGAATCATGCAATCATGTCAGAAATGCATCTTCCAATAAAAGGGAAAAAAACTTCCACTAGATATTACAGCATAGTCCCAGTTGATAGGGGGAAAAAAATCTGAAAACATTAACTTTTTTTTTTTTTTAATTCAATCTCATCATTCTTAGATCTGCCAAACTGTCAATACACCACACGAAGACAATGGAACCATTTTCATTTTAGAAGCTATAACAAGAGTGAGTAGCTAAAATTGAGACACTTTCAAATACAAAGTAAGATGCACCATTTTCTCACCAAAGGTGTTTCAATCTTCAGTCTGAGCCGGAGAAATGAAGACTAGTGTGGGAAGGGTATGCTGAAGGGATTTGGCTTATGTATGTAGCTAGTCAGTAAACTGGGTTAGTCCTAACACTTAGATCTATAGTTTTAAAGCTGTCCATGTTTGGTTTCTTGGCTCCAGTCAGTGGGATAGCAGGAGTTCATTATCCGTGTTAATTGGTAATAAATCAGTATTGGCAGTTGTCAGCTGTAGCTACAGTTGTGTCTCTCTCCCGGTTCTGTAACCTGAAAAGTTCTGCTAAGATTTATAACACTTTTAGTTGTAGCATGGAAGGGAATTTAGTCTCTGCACAATTTACTCCTACAGTTGCTGAAAGTTGGTGCAAACACACATTCACAATCTAAGTGTAAAAAACACCTTTTCCCAGTCTAAGTGTAACAGGCGTTTTAATTTTGTTGATAGGAAGTGTATTTTTTCAGTGGTTTTTTTTTTTTTTTTTTTCCCCCTAAGGAAAACTGAGTGACCCAAGGTGGACTTTTCCATGCCAGTTTTTCTTTTTCTCTAGTTTATGGACTTGCAGCTTGGGATGCATGCTGGCTCTTCCTGAACACCACAGCTTCTCTCAGCAATGACTCCCCTGGGGGCACCAGGCCACCTTTGTACCTCTCCCCTCAGGTAACAGACAAGCTCTAACCCTGTAGTGCTAAAAGAGGAATTCAAGGGGCCCAGCCCCAGGCACACTATAATTTTTTTTCCCCAAAAGAAGAACTTTCCTTTACTTCATAGCTCCTCTGGTCCTCCAGGAGATCCTCCTGCCAATTCCCAGTATTCTCCAGGTGGATAAGTACAGCCTACTGCTTCCTCGTGCCTCCAAAAGAATTTGTCTTTTTCTTTGGCTTTTTCACCAGAGAGAAGCCGTTGCAAGGCTTACAGCTTTCCTGGCATCCCCCTGTTTTGACTGAAAAGTCTTTTTTTCCCCTGGCAGTCCTTCCCAGCACTATTCTGCTTTAAACTCTCTGCTTCTGTGCCAGAATAGCTTGCAGGAATGGGGCCTATATGAGGATATAATCGCTTGGGAAAGGAATGTAATTAAAAGCAACATATAAAGCAATTAAAAAAAAAAATCTTCTGAGGACGCTCAGCTGGCACAGTGTGAATCTTGCTGAGAATATTTAATTGTTCATGTTATTAAGTGCAGACAGGTCGGTTTTAATTCAAAACAAACATGACAATTAAATAAAAAAATATATATCAATACAACATTATAACTACAAAGTAAAAAAAACCCAAACAACCAAAACCAGGTAGCAAACATAAACATTTAGGTTTTCAAAAAATGGGACTTAGCGAATTAAGCAGATAATTAAAAAAGGAGTCCTAAGATTTTATACTGACTACAATAAAAGGAACCAGACGCAATACTGATGCAGTTGCCTTGATTATTCTTTTTTTTTAATTATTATTCCTGTTTTTCCAGTTAAATCCGCAGCAGAACACATTATGTTTGATGATATTGTGTGCATCATGAGGAACACTTCACAGCTGAATTTACATGTTACATTTTATTTTCTACACATCCTGTCTGCTTATCATTTAATTTTTGAAGTGTTTACCACATTGATATTATTGTAAGTTTTTAATGTTTAGTTCTTTTCAAAGAGACTATGCACTTGTTTTGATTTGATGGAAGTGTTTGATAGAAATATTGTAAAACATTAGACAGACTTGTGTGAGGAGATGACTGAATGGATCAGAAAAAGTCAAAGCTATTTTTTTTTATAACTAAGAAGAAAGTCCAGACTTTTTATGAAAGACAGCACTCAGCTTTATCTAATACATCTCTTCTGTGGATGTTAACTAATCAACATATTCTTATCTGAGAGACGTAGGAATTATTTAGCCCAGTTTGGGAAATATGAAACCAAAATAAGAAGATTAATTGACTACCATAAAACCAAAGAACAGATTCCTTTCAGAGCTTTTATTAGATATTAGGAGCTTTGGATTTCTCACCACCTGCTCAAACCTATAGACAAAATTATTTGATCCACTCCAAATAGAAAATTTATTATCCCTTTCTCCTATCAGGAGTATCATTATAAGATATATTTCTCCCAAAGCTGACCGAATTCCTCTTTAAGTGGCCATTCCTGAACTTTTGTATTTATTCCTGTGATACCCTTAGTGCCCAAAGCGTGCATTCAGACACTGCCTAAGCCAAGTCACAGCACAAACCCATTTTCCTCTTGTGTCAAAACTGTGTTGGGGAGGAGGGAATAGAGGGTACTTGGATGACAGTGCTGACACTCAAGCTACTGTGGAGAATTACAAACATGATGCTCTAATAAATAATCCCTGCTGACGGGTTAGAAATCAAAGCTCATTAGCACAGAGGAGGGAAGACGAGCATTTTAATGCCTCTGGATTCTATCCAGTGCAATTAACACCACATACAGTATATTGTTCACCTAAAGCCATAAATCACAATAACAAGTGTCATATTATACACAGATCCTGAAACCACAAGAATGAAAATGAGGAATGGCTTAGGAAAAAATAGGGGATATCACATTTTTTCATACAACCAATTGGAAAACAAACCTAGTCCTGAAAATACTTGAAAATTCTTTCAAGATGGATGATCCTCATAAATGTGTCTGAAAGACTCTGTTTACCTGAATAAACTACATTGCTGTAGTGCCTGTGGGCCCAACCCTTCCAGGGTAAGTAATCAAGAGTAAGACAATGGTATTCCTGAAGTGAATGAAAAAATATTCATGTGCATTAGTCTATGCAGGACTTGCTATAATTTTTGGTAGGACTCTTATTGAAGTGTTTAAGGAGAAAAAGAGTGACCTCCAAGTTTAAAAGATGTCAGGGACAAATCTGAAGACGAACATGCCACCCAGGTGCAAATTAAATAAACTAGTGATTATTTCTAGTATTTCTGTTTCCATGTGGGATGTACACCAAGGGAGGGAGTTGTTAGATTGCTTCTCTTGTTAAACTCAGTATCAGATCCACTGTGTTTATTTTTTTTATTTTAACCACTTGATGCACTGCTGGAGGAGGCAGACCTCTTTACAAGCTCTGTGACCTGTCTGACATCTTTCACTAGTAAACAAACCAGACCACTAAATACATTGCACTGATCTACTTATTGATATCTCTGTTTTTAAGCTTTCTCAGGTAATATTCTGCAAAACACTTCTTCAGCCACCCAGACCCATTGCTCCACACCTGCCTCTTCCTTCTGCCCCAGCTAGGAGAAAAGCAGGATGGCACGTGGCCCCACAAATCCCACATGAGTTACGTCACTCCCCAGCCACAGATGTCCAATAGTCCACCTGCAAGCAGACATTAGAAACTGTTCAGAGGTCGTCCCAGGACAGCACAGTTATTCTTTAGGGACAAGAAGCACAGCACACTCGGAGCCACCCATTATGACCCACTCTCTTTGTCAGACTCACCTCTGGCCTCGTATGGCCTCTCTATCAGGCCCAGTCCAGATGAATCCACTTCCCAGGAGGGATCATGCAGCTGTGCAGGTTCTCTGTGGTTGCATGGAAAAATTATCAATGATCTGGGCTTGGATGGGTGTAGAGGAGAGCACAGGTCTCTCCTGGAGGGCTCCTTGATGTAATAGGAAATAGGCTTGGCACTGGCCACGTGTGATGAGTGGCTCTTTCCACACTGTAATTAGCATTTCAAGCTGTGGGCCAGGAGAGGTGGGATCTCACTGCCAGTTCCCTTACGAACAGCTCCTGCAGAAAGGAACTATGAAACCATGTCCACTGCCAGGTGGGCACCTGCCCACTCTCAGTGGAAGGAGATTCCTCCAAGAGGAGTCCTACTGTTTGTCCTTTGGCTGGAGGGTGGCCAAGGGATGGCAGGCTGCCACCTGCCAGGGGTCCTAGCTATGGGATCGGTCTCCATTTCTCTTGTTCTTTTCCTGTCCTGTGACTCTTGGGTTCCTGTCAGCATGGACTGGGGTTTAACAGGAGGACAGGGGCATGTCCCCTCCCAGGCCTTCTCTTCAGAGGAATACTTCACTGGTTGGTGTTTAGAGACATGGATTATAATCCCTTGTGCTCCTTTTAATGGAGGGTGCAGCTCAAGTCCAGTCTGAGGAAGAAGCTGGTACCACTGGCACGAAGGCAGCCTTGGCATTTCTGCCACCATGAGAGACCATTACCACTGTCATGAACCTGAAGGCCTCCATGGTCTGAGGACAGAGGTACTGAACATAACACTGAAGTAGGTGCTCCAGGGCCAAAGGGTGGCAGAGATTCAGTTGTATACTTGTGCCTACCATGTTCTGATGGTTTGCTCTGTCCTGATCCCTGCCTGACAAGTAAGGATTTCTGGATCAGTGTTTAAAGGCAGAAATTTTTGCTAAACTAGAAAATCCTAAGTGCCTTACTTAGGTGGTCTAAATTTTCCTGCCAGATACCTATTTCTTTAGTCACCGCCTCTTTTAGCTGTCTGCTTTGTGTTTTGCAATCTCTGTCTTGTCCTTAGGCACCAGTAAAAGTAAAATAATAATCAAGTTTTATGTCAACAACTGGTTGGAAACAAACATATTCCTAACACACCATTATTTCTTGACAAGTGAGGAAGAAAGACAGGGCAGGGCAGTGACAGTGAGCCTCACACATGCCTCCCCTCGTTTTCATGTTCCACAGATACGCATCCAGTCAGGGACAGGAAACACACAGCAAAGTAAGGGGTGGCAGAAATTTCACCTTTGTGTCTGTTCCGAAGGGGTCTTTTCCCCTCTTGTATTTCAACATAATACCTAAACTTCTAATACTACTAACTTCTCTTGTATTTCAACATATTACCTAAAGCATTCAATTACACTTCTAAATTTCCTCAACTTGTCAACAGGAATTTAATAAATTGGCTTTTCTCCTAGAAGGGTATGGCTTTAGTTAGAGCAGAGCAAGATTCTTACCATAGTTTTCTAATCGAGAGTTCTCTGTGGCCATGTATTCCCAGTCCTACCTGAAGTGTCTCTGATAAAAGACATACTACCACCCCACTCTCCATAGTCATTAATTATCCAAGCCCTACAAGTGACATTATTAAGATAGAAGAGAGCAGTTTCCCACAGATAGATACTCCTCTCATTCGAGTCTCATGCAAAAATAGCCAAGCAGATATACACCATAGGGAACACATAAAGGCTTCTTGGATTACTCTGCATACACAGAGGGGCCTTAGAAGAGGCCTGGTCATGTGCTGTTAGGTGTGGCATTGGAGTCAAAGTCCAGTCCACCCTTCACACCACTGTGATTAACAAACCATTTTCTGAAGCCACTGGCACACTGTGAATGGCATGGTTAATGTTCAGCCACTTCTCTGACTTTCCAGCCCAAATGATCACAACATTTACAGCTGCAGCTCCAATGATCATATAATTGGTGGTGGTCAATGGCTCAATGTCCAAATGGAGATGGGCAACAAGTGGTGTCCCTCAGGGGTCTGTGCTGGGACCGGTACTGTTTAATATCTTCATTAGTGGTATAGACAGTGGGATTGAGTTCACCCTCAGCAAGTCTGAAGATGGCACCAAGTTGAGTGGTGAGGTCAACATGCCAGAGGGATGGGATGTTATCCAGAGGGACATGGACAAGTTTCAGAAGTAGGCCCATGTGAAACTCATGAGGTTCAACAAGGCCTAGTGCAGGGTTCTGCACCTGAGTTGGGGCAATCCTCATTATCAATACAAGCTGGGGGATGATGTAACAGAAAGCTGCCCTGTGGGAAAGGACTGGGGGTACTGCTGGATGAAAAGCTGGACGTGAGCCAACAGTGCATGCTCACAGCACAGAAGGCCAATGGCGTACTGGGCCCTGTCAAAAGAAGTGTGGCCAGCAGATTGAGAGAGGTGATTCTCCCCCTCTACTCTGCCCTGGTGAGACCGCACCTGGAGTACTGCATCCAGTTCTGGAGTCCTCAGCACAGGAAAGACATTGACCTGTTTGAATGGGTCCAGAGGAGGCCCACAAAAATGTTCAGAGGGCTGGAGCACCGCGCCCATGAAGACAGGCTGAGAGAGCTGAGGTTGTTCAGGCCGGAGAAGAGAAGGCTCTGGGGAGACCTTATGGAAGCCTTCCTGAAGGGGGCCTGCAGGAAAGCTGGGGAAGGACTGTTTACAAGAGCATGTAGAAACAGGATGAGGGGCAATGGTTTTAAACTCGAGCACGGTGGATTTAAATTAGACATTAGGAGGAATTTCTTTACTATGAGGGTGGTGAAACACTGGAACAGGTTCCCCAGAGAGGTGGTGGAGGACCCATCCCTGGAGCTACTGGAGGTCAGGCTTGATGGGGCTCTGATCAACCTGATCTAGTTGGGGATGTCCCGGCTTACTGCAGGGAGGGTTGGACTAGAGGACCTTTAGAAGTCACTTCCAACCCAAATCACTCTATGACTGAGCATGGACAGCCTAAGGCACAAGTCCAGCACAAAGGTTTGGTCATGCTACATGACACAGCGTACAGCCCTTACTGCATCTCTTACAGCTTTAAGATCATACAAATCACACAGAAAGAGATCATACACATGTCTCGATGTATTTCTGGAAGCTAATTGAACCTGAGGCAGCTGTGGCTGCAAAAATTACTCCTTTGAATTGAGTAGAAAGTTGTGGACAAAGTCCCCACAGCATCGTCTGCTTCCTTCCCTACCTTCTGCTCCTCTCCTCACTGGGAACCTTCCATCAATCTTTTGCAGTAGCCACCACCACCAGGGTTTAAGGGTTATTTTCCTTAACTGGAAGCCATTATGTAGGCAAGATGTTCTCTCTGTCAGTAACACAGCCCTTGGTGGTAGCAGACTGCTCCAAGTTTATGGAAATCCATGTGGAAGAAGCCACAAGATTTCTCAGCTGATCCACATGCCTGAATCTGCTGTGACACCTCTGTGGGCACCTATAATGAAGCCAAGAGGTCAGCCTGCCTTGACCTGTTTGCTGCCCTGAGGACTTTCTTGGCAACCCTGAAGTTTTGCCTGAAGTAACCCAAACTAGGTTCTCACATAGTCATACTCATTCTGTGGGGCTCTCAGCAGTTCTCTGGCAAAAACAAACAAACCCAAACCATTTTCAACAACAAATAAAATAAAACAAGTACCAACAATCAAAGCTGCATGGATTCTGTGGGCAAAACCCATAACAATTTATTGGCTGTTTACATTCCTTTAAAAAACTCACCACTTATTTTACAGATGTGTTTTGACAGCAGCATTTTGGGCAGCAGCCAAGCAAGGATAAACACAGAGAGCTGATGCTTATAGAGGAAACACAAGAAGTGGAGGAAGGAAAGAAAAATACCCATGCACAGGAAACCCAAAGGACTTTACCACTAGATCGGGAAATGAGGACAGTAGTTGTTAGAAACAAGTGTGTAGTTACTGAGCATTTGGAATGACTTTTCCAAAGGCACCCACCGCAGCACCAGGACACAGAAGGCATGCCTGCCCAGCAGGGCGGGCAGATGTGGGCTATGCTGTCCAAGCTGACCCAACATGAAGTCACAGGCCAGTGCTACAGGTCTGTGTTAGCATGGCAGTGTGCTCACACAGCTGAGAGGGGAGCTCTGGCCCAAACCTTGTTTAAGTCAGGCCAGCTTGGGGGGGAATGTGAAAGCCAGATTTGTCTGCACCTGTGTATATAGGCCTGGCTAAAATAACTTGGCTATGCTAAGCCGAAGTAGCTTGACTTATGGGCACTTCAAAGGCCACATTGATTGGGAATGAATTGGTGGACGAATTGGTAGATGAATTGGTTAAAGATGCGTATCTCCCAAAATACAATTATTTCATTATCAGATTGAGAGAGAAGGTGATATTTAGACATTCAAAGTCCCAAACAATGTTAAAATTTCTCCAAGAAGGTCAACTTTGCCCATTCTCTTCCCAGGTGGTAATTTCCTGCTTCTCCTCTGCCTTAGCTTCCTCCTGTCCCACAATATTACTGCTAAACCCCTAAACCAGGACCACAATCCAGTCTCTCATGAATATCTCATTCCCTTTCATGTTCTCCTCCAGCAGCTTGTCTTCCAGAAAAGTTCCCTAAGGCAAAACCTTTCCCTCTGCACATGGAAACCTCTCCAAAATTGACATCTGTAGAGAGACTGCCTCTGTGCACAAGGCCCTGCAGATTGCATACTGCCAATATCAGCTCGGCTACGGGTATCCCCTATGTGCAGGACTTACTCTGCTTGAGAAATAGGGAAAATTTGCTGAAGTAGAAAGTTAAAGATTTTTAAAGATGCCTGGCTAGCTAGCACCCAGATGTGTCTAAACAGATATCCAAACCTAAGTATAGGCAGATTTGGCATCTGAAAATACTCCCTAGTATCACAGAACAGCTAGATGAAGTTATGTCTATATGAGGAACCAAAAGCTAGGACACTGTATGAGTAGCCTAATTTCAGAAGGGCCAAGTACCCAGAAAATTCCACTGAGACCAACAGCATTATTGTTTGTGTCTGTATATAATACAAACTGCAGTAAGAGACAGACACCAAAAGGGCCGATTATACAAAAGGCTTTGAGTGGGAAAGCTCATGAAATGCATTTTTCTCAGTCACTACTTGATGCTACTCATCATTGTGTCTACCCATTACTCACTCCTGCATATCATGCTAGTGTTTGCCATGATAAAGCACATATTGTTATTCAAATAACCCAAATACTGAACCACAAGCCAGCTGCATTTTGTTGGCAATCTGCAGAAGGAAAAGATCCTATATGCTATGTATATATAGGAGGTAGTATTTCACTTATCCTTCTGGGTAGGGGAGAACAATGAACAATTGCTACCTTTTAGTAATAACTTGCATGCTTTCATTCAGTTGCATTTAAGTCTTTCAGGCCCCTAGCTACAAGGAGAAATAATACTAATTCCTTACATTACTGAGTTGTTGCATGGTGAAATATGCTACACATGGTGAAGTGCTCCCATACTGTTGTAAAACACTAATGACAAATATAATGACAAGATATGCAGCTGATTACCAAGTCACATAAGTTAAAAGTCACCAATCTGCCTTAAAAAAACTACTTACCTGATTATTATAATCCGATGAAAATAAAATTTAACCCCAAAATATTTTGCCCCAGATTTTCGGAACAATGAGTGATGTTACCTGGAGATCACATATAACTCCTGATGGCTGGTAGGATGTTCTCCATAATTAGGCATGGCTATGGAGCAGATGAAGTGTATGGAACACAATGAGATGCTGCTGGCAGAGGTTTGCAGTCCTTCTAGTCTAAGCTGCAAATTCAGCTCTGGTCCCACCGCTCCTGGAGTTCTCTTTCCTTAAAACTTTCTGTCTCAGTGATACCTCCACTTCCACCACCTTTCCCCTGCCCAGTGTATGGCTGACATTCAGTTTGCTTGCTGGGAGCTGATCAGGAAGGCTCTGGTTAGATGCCACAAAGGCCTTGACTGTCTTCCTTTTCTTGACACCAGGAATGGATGGTATCTGTGGTTATTCACATTAGCATCATTGCAGGTGAGTTTAATCTTGCTGGCTTATCCCCCCCCCAGCTACATATCAGCTTAGAGTACAACATCTAATAAAAATCCAGTATTTCCATGGTCCTCGCCACCGTACCTCAAGCATAAGTAGGAGGTGTGCAGGGTGTGAGGAATGTATTCAAAGCACATACATCTACATGCTGCGTTTGCCAGCCTTGCCTGGCCTCCCCTGATAGTCGGTGCAGACAGAGCGTCTCCCCCATCAGGCAAGTCAGGACCTGTAACAGAGGCTCCTCTCTGAGTCACCCCCAGAGAAGTTACCCTCATCCACTGACTGAAAGGAGGAGACAGAGACTCATTTCCTAACACAGGCATCCCAGTTCAGTGGCTAAACCTTGGCAGAGTCACTGTCCCCCATCTTCCCTGGATCTTTTATTTTTTTTTTATTTCTCAAGGGAACAGAGAATAACGAAAGAACTACAGGTACAACAAGCAACTGAACTAAACCCAGACTAGCGAACGTGTGCTGTTGCCACATTGGCTTCATGGAGAAACAAATCCTGGCCAGGAAAGTGTGACAACAATGTCTAAATCTGAACGATGGACTAGGATGATACATGGTGAAACCAACCTTCCCAACTTCTAATGAATCCTACTGCATGTATAGACCCATAAGCAAACGTTCCATATATGGGAGAAAACTGGTTGTTTTCCAGTGCATCCTCAACTTTATGTAAACCAGGAGGAGAGTGACTAAAGTAGGATCCAAAATGAGATACAAGATAGTTCTTTCATCCAGTTTTAAATATATGAATACATAAATCAATGTGCATGTTTATGTGTCTGGCTCCAATTAATAAGCACCCATCCTGTGCCTCAGGCTTCCTGACAAGCATCAGAATTAATAATTTAATACAGGGAAGAATGATAATCTTGTGGTTAAGTCATTTGAAAGTTGGTTTCAGTTCTTGGCTCTGCCATAGATTTCCTATGTGACTGTGGGCAAGCCACTTAATCTCCTTGGCCAAGTAGCTCAAAGGTATGTAGGTGCCTGATCCCACCAGTTAGGCGCCACTGATAACTTCAAAAAAACATTGCTCAGCTGTTTCTTCTGTCGGTAGGTGTCTCATTTCTGTCAGGAGGCATAAATAGGGGTCACTGACGTCATCCCACGAGCTAATGATCCACTTTGAGGCCTTATTTAAGTTCAGACTCCTGGGTCTCCATCATGTCACAGCTGGGAAAGCTGGCTTTCAGCTCAAGGGACCGTGAGTGGAGGTGCAGAGGATGTGTCCGCCTAGCTAGAGAGAGGTAAGCATTTTTGGCCACGGAAGGCACTGTCTTTTCATAAGGACTTTGGCTGCTAGCAGGTCCTGTCTCAGCTGGGAAGGTTTTTTTCCCCATCTGTCACTTGTCTGGACCACTAACTCAGTCCTGCACATTCAGTTAGGTAGCAAGGGATTACAGTACGGGGAAAATTAGAGAAAGAACAGAGGGGAGGGAACAGACCATGTGGGGAAGGTGACACTTTTCTTTGCCTGGGCCAAGGCAATGCATCCTCTGCATCCCATGGAAGGGAGCAGCCATGTCTGGAGGCCCCAGAAGTGCCCAAAGGCCACATCTCTTCACCCGCTGTGAGTACCTGTTGATGTCCCTTTATCTAGGTGCTGCTGACTTTCCAAGGGGGAAAGCTGATGTTCAGCACTACTGAAGTCCTCGTGACAACAGCAATGGTCTGGCCAGTGTCCTGCTGAGTCCTCTAGGGAGATAGAGTTGTGATCTGAAACTCCCCACAGCAACTAAAGAAAAGAATGTCAAAACATACTTGTCCTTGTGACAGATCTGGGGGACATTTACCAGCTGGGGATTAGGAAAAATCATATATTCCTTCTGTCTCCAGTTATTGCATGAGGGTGGTGTGTGGGGGCATCTTGGCATTCAGTGGACAGAGCTGTTGCTCACAGCCTCCTCCTGCCCACCTTTCCAGAGGGACCTGGGGACCCGACCAGGCCTGAGCAAATCCCAGCAGGTTATGCAAAGGGACTAGGTGTAGGGAGCTACCTCCACATTCTGCTGTTACTTTCCCATATTTCTCTGGAGGAAGAGCAATTGCTTTTAGACTGTTGGGAGTCGTAGGCTTTGAGGACCAGATTTAAACAAGTCAGTCAAGTTGCTCAGGTCTTTAGCATATGTGTAAAGCTGAGACAGTTGTACTTCATCCAAAGAAAGAACAAGGAGATACATTTTTACATGGCAGGATAGGAATAAAGCGAAGATACAGCATTGAAATGAATTCAAGGCTTTAAGAGACTCTTCCAGCTAAAAACTCACTCTGTTAGCCTATTTAAGACATTGCAAACCAGTCAAAGTGGTACAGGAAATTAGATTTTCCACATGTGCTTATTGCTTTCCATAACAACGTGTAGCTGCTAAATCTCATGAATCATGCATAGAAAAAGAGTGAAGATCTCTGAGCCCAACTGAGGGGCACTGAGCTGCCAAGATAAGGGGATTTTGAGCTGGTGAAAGTTGTTCCCTGAGGTCAGTGTCCTTGTGGATGTACAGAGCTGTCTCTGGTGAGTGTGTTATGGGGGTAGCAGCTTCAGTGAGGAGAAGGCAGGCCCTGGTGCTTATTTCTCCTCCTGATGAACGTACAGAGATCTCTGCTGGGCTCTTTAGCTGGCACAGCCCCATGGAGCTATCCTGATCGCTGCCGCTGCCTGCAAGGAAAAGTTCCCAGCACGGGGGATACAGACCTTTCCTGGGAAAGCTGTACGTGCCCTGCCTGCACAAACAGATGCCAAAACAACCCTGTTCCCTCCCAGTAGCAATAGCAACCCAATTCTCTGGCCTTCTCCTGTTCCCTGTTGCGCAGTCATAGCCTCTCCCTTCCTACAAAACTGTAGCCAGAGAAGTACAGAAGAATTGCACAGCAAATCTCAGCTCTGCCTGGGAGGACGAAGGTGTCCCCCAGGCCTTGCAGGTCAGGCTCTGTGAGATTTCAGCTGGGTTCATGACTCCCTTGGCTCTTGGCTAGATTTAATCAAGCTGGAATGAAAGCTGGCTCCACTGAGTTCAGTGCAATGTTAAATAGACCAGGATTTGACAAATGAGCTCCCCTAACACACATTACTGGCAGGAAGTTAGTTCAGGGGATCTCCTATCCCTCTGTGTTGCTGAGGAGCACAGTGCTGCAAAAATGCAAATTTAGGAACTCCTTTGTGGCTTTCAGAGTTAAACAGCAGCTACTTGGAGTGCACAGACTGGGACATCACTGAAATGAACAAAAGGCAGGAGATGATACATAAAAATAGCACACCATTTAGAAAATAAATATTTTTGAGAGGAAAGCAGTTTTTCTGTACCTCTGCTGTAGGTGTGCTCCAAAAGCAATCTTCCCAGCCCGAGCCTGCGGTATCATCAGTCGTTACAGTCAGCACCTGCCCCAAATGCCTCCAGGCAGGATCAGGTTTTGTGTCGTCCTTCTGGGGAAGCCTTCTAATGGATAATATGATGAAAAGAGTATAAAACTGTGTGGTTTAACTCTTTTCCCTTTCAGCCAAGTCATTACAAAGGTTGATCTTTTTGACAATTGATCTAATGTGGGCATTGACTAAGTAAATAGTGGATGTACCCCTAGCCAAGAAATGAATCTACCTGTAGGTGGAACACAAAACGCGGTGGAAAGGCGCCCATTATAGCTCTTGGACTGCTCTGGACTGAAACGAGAGGGGCTTTCATCTCCATATCTGGAGGAGAGCAACTGTTTTTTACATAATGCATTATCGTTTCAGAAAGAGTATATAACCATTGCTCTCTGTGCTGTGGTTCACAGGCACATAAGCATGAAACACGTTGTGAGCTTTGTCATTATTCTGTGTAACGATAAGCGTTTAGGAATAGTTTGTTAACATCTGGCACTCATCAGCTTGTAATGAGAGGTAATTTCAATACATACGTTCAAGAAAATTAATTTTTTGATGCTTAATGGACAGAAACATTAGCATCCATAATCGAAGGATGTTTTTTCAAATATCTTCATTCTACACATATTACTTTTAAAAATATTTTTTAAAGTTAATTACTTTTGGTTTCTTGTTGAGTACACGCTTTAGAAAGGAAATTAATGGAGGCTTCCTGTTATGAGCCCAAGGAAATAAAAAACCCAAACAGATGGATACTCTGATGGGCACCTTCACAAATCCACATAATCCTTTTTCATATGCCCTTGATCAAGTGTGCGTGTGCATTACCCAGATTTTGCTTGCCACAGAGAAGCTGGGTGATTGCATGTTTGATATAGCTCCTCATTAATCCTGTTATGCTGCTCTTTCAGCAGGTTGGACACACAGACAGCTTACAGATCCTGTCGGGGTGTCTGTATGAGATCAGGATTGAGAACTAGACGAGATACTGTGAAAGAGGGTCATAATACCAGCCAGAGACAAGCCAGTCACTGGTCAACAAAATATCCTGCACGTCCTCTGTCACAATTCCTGTTCCCATAAGCACATGGCCAATCACACTGTCATTTGATCCAGGGCAGCTGAAGAGACAGCATGACCATCCAGCTCTGGCTGCTCCTGTGTGGAACTGAGCTCAGACCCAAGCCTCACAGCCCTGTCTGAGGAAGAAGTATCTGATAGCTGTTGGTACCAGTAGTGACACTTTTTATTCACTCATTTCCCATAATGCTTACAAACTGCATCCCAGGCCTATGAAAGATTTGGGCTTGTTTGTTTAATGTCCTCTTGTCCATGACCTGTTCCATCCTTGCTGCTCCCCAGTGAATCCATGAAGCTGAGGCATACCCTCTCACTGCATTAACTTGCTCTAGACCAAGGCCTGCTATCTGCTGACTTTTTGGAGGTCTACAATCTTCATATCACTCTTCACTAGTTTTGATGGAGAAGGGAGTAAGACCTTTCAGAAGTACTTCTTGTTGCTTTCTCATGGTGTTCCTAGCTTCGCCAGTGATAAACATGCAGTAGACATGATATTCACAGACACAGAATCATAGAATCCTTTAG
>NW_008608648.1:4950-24568 GCF_000691845.1 Merops nubicus | reverse complement strand
CTCGGGTGTGGAGGGCTGAGGGCGGGCGGGCAGAAGCGTGAGACCTCGTCCGCACGCTCCTGCCCCGGCCCTGGGAGGTGTTCCCTCGGGGATAGAGCACGAGCAAAACGCGCTGGTTTAGGGGTTGGAAAAGTGCGTGAAAGCTGCGGTCCGAAGCCCAGGGTTGGCTTGCAGTACCAGGCCTGAGCTGTACCCTGTCTCCAGCCCTGTCAGGTGGTCCTCAAGATGCCTCATCCTCCCTGGTGGTGCATAGACAACACAGGTCCCTCTCCCCAAATTCTTGCCGGGATAATGCAGTCCCTTGCTCCCCAAGTTCTTGTAAGTCCCAAGTAAGGAGACATAGGTTAGCTGTGCCTGGAAGATGAGTCAAAAGCACATTCTGGTTGTGTTAAGTTAATTTAGGATATCAAGAGCTGGAAAGATAAACGCCAGGGCAGCATTTCTTACATCTCTAAAAGGGTTTTGAGGTCCATTGCTGAAGGGTGTTTTAAAAATGCTACATAATACTCTTTTTTTACATTGTTATTATTGCACCTCTCAATGTGAACAGCGTGTCATTAGCCCTGCTGACACAAAGCAGGATGCCCATTGCAAGTAATAATGGTATTTTTTAGCCATTCTCTTATTTCAGTCCCAAATAATGTAAGTCACTTTTTCTGAGTGTCGCCAATAGTTTCCAGTTAAAAAGGCTTTAACTGATGAAGGTTAAAAATAAATGAGCATTTACATCTCTAGGAAACACTTAGTAAGCAAATAGTTAACATGGTACGCTCAGATAAAACTTCTGCTCAGAGGAAGTCCACAGCAGAGTGTGTAAAACTGACAGGAAGTTGCAGTGAGGCTTCTGGCAAGGAGAGTGGGTGTGGAGGAAGCGCAGGCTTTCTGTTTGTAGCACAGAGATAGAAAAGGGATTAAAAAAGAGAGAGATTACATTTCCCCAAGTTGTATGATGGAGAGTTCCTTGCTATAAATGTTTGGAGACGGTACAGCTTCAAGTAAATGTGTGGGAGACACCAGAGCTCAGAGCAGAGTCAAAAAATGACCGGTGAAATGAACTGCCCTTGGTAGGAGACACTTCATCTAGATTCCAGGCATTCAGAAAGTGAGGCATATAAAAAACATTTTTCTTTTTGAGTCTTGCTCCCAAATCCCAAACGTCATAAAATCTCTTCCAAAGTCCAGACAAATCTCTTGGTGTTTTACAGCTTAAACCCTTGTGCAGTACTTTGATAATGAATCCCTGTAAATGACGGATAATGCAAGAGAGCTCAGGTTGTGAAAAATCAAGTACATAGAAACCAGTCCTCTCGCAGCATGCCGTCCTGTGTGGGGCAAAAATCATTAATCAGGGATGTCAAAATAGATATAAAACAGCCTCTCAAGTAAAAATTACAGGAGCATCTCATGCGGTTATTAGCCATATAGCGTGCTTACTCACCAGATAGAAAAAAAGGTTCTGTTTCTGTAGTCTTTTCTGTCTGTAGATATTGTTATCAGCTCCCAGATATATTCACTGTGCAGAGGAAAAGAACCGACAGAAAGATACATCCTCTGCCCTCGCAACTTTCTTCAAGTGAACTGAATTAATCACAAATAACACGCAGTGTTCCGGGAACAGATGTGTGTCATTACTGTAATAGTATTTTTCAGAGTGCCTTTAATTGCCCTGTCTTTTATAGGCACTGGGGCAAATGCTGCTTTTTGCTATACAACAAGAGAATAGGAAGGGGCCTTTGGGAGTCTGAGTGAATCTCCTGTGAGCAGATCCTGGTGTTTTCGGTCTCATATAGGGGTATCTGAGACTCAGTATTTTACAAGAAGTGTGTATACACATATGGTTTACTTAATATAGATGTGCTTGGAGATTGATCACAGAAACTAGAAGAAACAGGCAAATAGGGTCCGTTCTGAGCAAGAGGAAGTGTTCTCTTTTCCCAACTCCAGCCACATACTCTGCATGTAAGTTAGGCCCCTAAGTTTGCGTTTTCCTGTGAACCATCTAGCTAATCCTCAGCACAATTCTTAAACCAGCTTTGCTCATATCATTGTGACTGGCAAATAGAAATCGGTGTGCTTGGTGAGTGTACTCACCTGCTGCTCCACCACACTCGTTCTGCTCAGCTTTCCAAGTGTTTCAACTTGTGCCTGAGGCCCTTGCTGACGGTCACTCATGCAACTGTGCTAGTGTAGAGGTGCCCCTATGACAGAGCAACTCCCCAGAGAACCGTGAATATGGAAGAAATGGGGTGAAGAGAGGGGTGAAGTGCTGTTGCGCTGAATAGGAACAACACAGACACATCAGCTTTCCTTAGTGGGCCTGCCTGTGCCCAGTGTTGATCTGGAGTTTTTAGGAGGAGGTCATAATACTCATCCACCTGCTCACTGAATGAAAAACCAGAAGAGACCTGCTTATGCCCATAAATCTTAATGACAAATAGACCTTTCCAAAGCACTGTACCACTTGTCTTTTGGGCTGTAACTTCTGTCTCCCAATATACCAGTTGCCTGCTGGTACTTCAAAAACCTCTTATTTAAATGACCTGTGTTTAGCTGGAGCTAAATCAGCCTGCTCCTCACTAACACAGTGAGCTCTCTGATAATGTCATGGCTATTGTGAAGAACAGCTACAAGGGAACATGGAAGATCCCCTCTGATGGAAGAAGAGAAGGAAAATACTGACAGATCATTTTAAAAAGTGCTGTGGGATTAGTGGGGGGAGGAGTTGATAGATTATTTGGAGAAAACAAAGGAGTATTTTTTTTACACAATGCTTTAATAAAAACTTGACAGGGTGGCCTTTGGTCACCTCCATATCATTTTTCTGACTTTGCCTGCATTGTTTTCGCTGGGGCTGCATGGGTGTTGGAGCAAAGAATGTGGCTCTGTGTGTATTGCAGTTTCATTACTGCTGAACTACAGCCATGTCTGGGACAGAATGCAGAGCTGGCTTGTGCCAGCAAACTGAAGTTTAATGGGCATGTGGTGCCAGGGAATGTTGTGCTGGCTGCATGCCAACTAGCTGTGAACTTTTCTAGAAATTTGTCCTGAAGGGAAGAGAAATGTCATTTGGTTAATCTTGGAGGATGCTTTGCTTTCAGAGAGGAAGCAAAGTTCTCATCTTTTCTGATGAATGAACTGAAAAGGGTCGATTCTCAGCTCCGAGACTCAGTTGTTCCAGGAAAAGAGTGTTTACTAGATCAGAATGTGCTTTCTATCGTGAGAGAAATATGAAGACAAGAGAAAGAAAAATGTCTGTTATTTCTGAGACACCGATGTGTGTGATAACTTTATCATTCTTCATCCTTCAACATGATTCTCTTTTGGTAGTCACGAAGAGTGGGAATACCTGCCTTCCTGAATAGCTCCTTGAGACGTTTCAGAGACTTGTCTTCCCCGGCATACTCAGTGCAATTTCTCTGTGTCTTCATATCTGATGATACATTTTCAGCCTGAGATTTTTACACTGATAATTATCAGTTCTACTAGTTCATCATCATCACTTCTGACATAGCTTCCATTATGCAGTTCTGAATCTCATCTTCTCTTTATTCTTTCTGCATGGCATCTTCTTGATATATGGGCATTTACTAATCAAGGTTGTTTAAACAGGGGTTTAATAACAAGTTTTCCTGAAACTTAACTTCAAGATTTTTTTCCTCCAAGTCTCTTTCAACTTGCCATATGTTTACCTCATTCTTGAGGAAAGTCTCTGCTCCTCCTCCTCCTCCAGACTGTCTTGAATTAATGCTTTTTCCTATCTTTTAGGGATGTTCCATGCCTCTCCCAATTTATCTGCTAATATCTCTTACTGGACTGACCCTTTTCTGTGTCATTGGCCCCAATCCTACTATTTGCTCATGTAACAGAACCCTCCCTTTATTTCGTGATTTGTCTCCCTCCCTACCCAGTGATAAGTGCTTTGAGGAGCAAAATTTGCCTTTGATTTTCTAAGCTGGGGAAGAACAGGCAATGGACACTACTGAAATTTAAATTGTAAATGGCAGCATTTGTTTACAGGGGTCTCACTTTTTAATCTATTTTCTCCTGTCTTTGAGAGACTACTTTTATATCACTGCAGATACTTCAGATAAAGCAAGGAATGCCTGTTTCACAACATGGCTGTTGTGAAAGCACGGGACTCTAAATTGCAGAGAGATTCAAGAAAATGCCCTGAGCTCTGGAATTTAAACTCTTAAAAATAAGGATTAATTCGGTAAAAGGAAAAGCCTACTTTATTTTATCCTGTGCTGAAAAGATCTTTCAAATTGCATTGGACAATCAGCTGATCAGGTAAGGAATGAGGCTGCCACAGCAACATATGTGTTTTAAAAGAGTAAATGAAGAATAATGTATCCAATTGGAACTAGAGAGGGACTGTAATTACCTGGAACAGAATCTGTCCAGGATACAGAAAAAAAAACTTCTCTCTCTCTCTCTCTCTCTCTCTCTCTCTCTCTAAAAACAAAAAAAAAGAAAAAAAAAAAGTCACACGTTTTAACAATTTTGAAATCTTCAGAAGTTTTACTTCCCCGCTTTTCTAGGAGAACTCTTTTAGCAGCACACGACGCAGAAAGGAGGTTACTACCTTCTGAATCACCAGTTCCTGTGACACCTGGAGAGTTCTTCAAAGTCTTCTATGAAAGGCCTGGGTGCAACAGCAGTTAACAGATGATGTTGACTGATACATTCACATTTTAGATAACAGAGCACTATAAAGTTCAAAACTAATGCTTAGTTTCCCCCATTTATAATTCTGCACTCTTCCTGAGAATGTCCTTCTTGACCTTGTCACCAGGTATTTTATAATAAAGCATTGAGCAGAATAGAACAGCCTGAGCAAAGATAGCACTGAGACTGTAGTGCTAGTCCCAGTCAGCTATATGGGAGGTGGGTACTTTTGACTCTGCTTTACCAGAGCATGAGAGTACATAATTTTGACTTGAGAAGAGTGTTTAGAATTATACTGAATGTCAAGATCAACATTTTCACTATTATATCTTTCTTTTGTTCTTTGATTTCTTCTTTTTCATTGTTATACTTTTTTAGAATACTCATTTATGTCCAGATTCAGATGCTGCTGGAGACAGAGAAAAGTTACTGTTCATCTTAATGAGCATGATACCAGGACTTAAATTCAGCCCTTGACAGATGTGCAGCATTTAGCAATACCTGCATATAAAATACATATTTGCTTCTGGTTTATGTCAATATTAAGATGGGAGCAAGTATATTTGATGATGACAAGTCTATAAATACTCAGTGTTTTTTGTCCTGCTTTCCCCAGTAGCAAAATTATATCCCAATTAACACAGCAATTTACACTGAAATATAGATATAGATATGATTTTTCTTTGCTTCCTTTTGTTTCTGTCCATTTCAGAATCAAACCTTAATTAACACAACAGGCCAAAAACAATCACAGGGAAATCATTAGTTACATTAGCAATTCATTAGTTTTGGTACTCAGTTTGGTTGGAAGAACAAAATGTACAGCACAGAAGGGGGAATTTATTTCATAACTTTGTTAGATCGTTTTCTCCTTAGCTTTCCTTGTAGATCTGGCCTTGTTCTGCCATATCTTTCCTCTGGCCATGGAAGCTGTTGCTGAAACTACAATCAGGAGAGAGGTCTTAATGAGGATTACTAAAGTCTACAACAAGGAATACACATATTCCTTGTCTTTTAAAACTAACCAAAAAGCAGGGTAAAATTCTTTTTCCCCCATTATTCCCTCCCTCCCCCACAAAAAAAAAGCATGCGTTGTGGGTTTTTTAGCTAATAAAAATTTCTTTTGTTTATTTCTTTCTTAACAAGTCCATAAATTGCAAACCCCTGAAACAGTAATTTCATTAACGTTTTTTCCACTAATCCACCTATATATTTTAGTTGGAAGGTAATATTTTAGTGAAACTTTGTATCCTCCAAACAACCAATGTAAAGCCAGGAAAATGTTGACAAGTGTGCTGATAATGGATGAGCACATATATTCAATCCATCTCCAAGTAAGTTGCTACATCTACCACAGGCCACGGCTCAGAGTCTGATCTGGAAAAGTTTTGACCTTTTTTTATTATATATGGGTGCTATGATAATCAATGTCATTGGAGCTGTGCAGGGATGTGTTGATGCCCTTCTCTGCCTCCTCTCACTCCTTCTTACCATACTCTGAAGCTTGCTTGGTTCATTTTAGCCTATTTTTCAGGGTGGTTTATCAAATAGTAGGCCTACCACATATTTAACCTCTTTCTGCTGTCACTTTCGGATGGACTCAGGGCCAAATCCCTTCTTGTTCCTTAACTGGCTAGAGGTTCTGAAGAGATTATTTGTGTAATAGATTTATGAATCCTCTCATTTTACTACTGCTATAATATACAGTTCTGCTGAACTTCAAATTGAAGACTTCATAATATCCTATTCCCATGAGATGTCTGTGTTGTTACATTCAATTTTTATCAATAAAAATATGCATTTGAAATGAAAATGCTGTCCTCTCCAAACCTTTCTTACAAATTCAGAATTGCTTCGAGGCGCCAAGCCTTTTAACTACTACTGCACTACGCAGAATCTTCTATTACAACCTTGAGCAGCATAAAATTTATTCTAATTTGAGCTCTAGACAGCATTTTAACATTCAGAGGAGCCCTGTGGATCACTACCAAAGACAGGGACAGAGTGGAAGCTGTTGCCCTGGTGTTGGGTTTCCTTGTGTGAAGGTGATACTCCTGTAGCCCTGGTGCTGTGTCTCACATCCTAAGGTGATACACCACTGGTTATGCTAGTTGTGCAGCCTGTTTGTCTGTGCCATGTGGTGTTTCCAAATTCAGTCCAAGTGAAAGAAGACTCAGGCCCACGATTTTAATGATGCAACATAAAATAAAAATTCTAGATTTTTTGTTTTTGAATGGTGTTGCCACTTGAGCTGTTAGTTTTGCTCCTTGCTTTTCCTAACTCTTGTTGTTTTCTACATTTTTCCTTCCATTCTTCCTTTTCCTTAAAAAAAAGACCAAATTATGAGAGTTTCAGGCTCCAGTGAGGACACAATGAATTGTAGCAATTGATTCCATGCCATTTTTTTCTAACTCATGTCATTTTGTCTAAGCTTTATTATACATAATTCCATTATTTTATAAACTAGCAATTTCCCCCCTCCCCCTTCTTCTTCTCTTTATCTTTTATCTTGTCTCCCTTTTTGCTCTAACACAGCAGTTTAAAGATTGCAAGTTAGTTCTGGGGTGGAGTTGTGTGATATAATCAACTTCAAGATAGTCTTTACATTTCCTTTCATCCACTACAATACTGAAATTTATGCTCAGAGATCAGCATTTCCTCTTACTTTATTTCTTTATGCTCCTTCAATTCTATAAAAAGAGAGGACTGTAACTTTTTTTTTTCTTGAAAACACTCTTGGATTAGCACCATGTTATTTAAAAGTTTGGGTACATAACAGTGGATTCAGAGAAAGAGCAGTGCCTTGGAGATAACAGCCATTTTATAGCCAGTTCTTGTAAATAGCTCTTTATCGTTTAAGTGATTTTTTTTTTTTGTCTGTCTTTGGTTATTCAGTAATGGAGGAAAAGCCCTCAGGAGGGAATCCTTCCTTTTATAGAAGTAGTTCTGAGGCTCTTCAGGCTTTCCCAGGTTGGCCCATGTCCTGCTCTCCCTGTATCTGCCCTGTTCCAGGCATAACATCGTATTTTACTTCCCAGGAACATTCTGTTCATGGTTTAGGCTGTTCGTGAAGGCTGCATGTGTGGGGATTGCAGTATACAGGCACATGGACTCCAGAAAGTGAAGAGGGCTGTCCACATTATTTAATGCACAGAGAAGATTGAGTGTTAACCATTCACTGGGCCAGTAATTCTCTGCATTTTCCATACTCAGGATTTCTGCTCACCTAGCTAAAGTCTGATTAGATGACTCTCAGATGACAGTGTAGGGAGGACAGTCAGTCATGGCTCTGCCGCATACGTACATTCGTGACACTCATGTTGGAAAGCTGTGCATATACTTGTCCAAGTTACACCCCAAAGATGTATTTTTTAAATGCTTTGTAATAAGCTCCCTATTCACAACAGAGTCACGAACCGTTCTGTCTTATAGATGCCTGTCAGCTCATTACAGCTCATTTCAGGTCTGTTAGTGTATTTCTAAGGTGAGTTGGCCCATAAATAGGAATCTTAAACATTACTAATAAATCTCAACCCCATTTTTTTCAGAGTGTTTCAGTGGCAAGAAGCTTGCCAGCTGAACCTATATGAAAACTGTTACTTCCCTGAAGGACAGTTAAAAACATATAATATATAAAATAGCCCATGGTTTGGTACCAGTATCACATGAAATAGTTTCCATACAGTTACATGGAATTTGTACGATGGAAAGGTCAACGTTAATTCCACCCTCCTATATATGCAATCATGTATTATATAAACAAATTACAAAATTAATCAAAAAATATTGTTAAATACATGTCCAAAGTGAAATTGAACTAATTGGTTATTTGCTTACCCAAACATTTCATAAATGCATACATGGAGGCAAATAGACAAACAAGCAATTTTTGAGACATTGGTTTCCTAATTAATTTGTCCACATTTCTAATAGGTTTTGAGTGACAGTAGCAATAATATTTCAGAAAATGCACTGTACATATATACGTTTAAACATACAGTTAGAATTGCTCTGGGAATCCTATTTTGAATTTCCACACTTCTTAGCAATGAAATGTTTGACCTTCATGATGTATTAACATACAGATTTTTTTTTTTTATTTAATATACCGATGAAATTGGGGCAGAGAACACAGATGACTGCCTCTGAGCCCTCAGGCTCCCGATTATCTCAGGATAACTGTGCCTTCCTGGAGTTGCTCAACTGCTGCATTAACAGTCTTTACTGTGAAGAAAGCAACGTTAGATAAACATCATTCAGAAGGGTATCTCTAATTGTTTAAGCCTACAGAAATAATTTGCCCCAAGCATCAGCAGTAGATAGGAGTGGTTTTCAGATCATCAGGAAATATCTTTGGCTAGTGTCAACTCAGTGCTGTGTCATCCTCTTGTTTTAATTGACACTGAGTGTATCACTTACTCATTCTAACGTATTTACAAATCTTGATTAAGTCACAATAGTTAAATGTCAATATATTCCTAGTGGTTGGTTTTATAGGCCACAGGGTTACCTGCTTGTTTTTGTATTTGAATACCTCATGCAGAGACTTTAAAGGACATTTATTTATGCCTGGGTGTTGGCTAGTGCCAGCAACAGCTGCCAGCAGCTGAGGGTGGCATTGAGAAGTTGCAGTGCTCAACTGAGGCATCCCAGTAGGTATCTTAACTCCCTGATCAAGGAGCTTTTCGAAACAAGCCACCATCCTCATGCTTGCAGTCGTGGCAGAGAGCAGAGCTAGGAAGTGAAGAGCTTCTAAGCCTCACAGGGCCACCATGCATATTAAAAACTGGACAATAACTCCACTGGAGCAGGAGGCCTTGCAGTTGTCCTCTCTGTGTGTTGTTGAAAAGGGGTGTTTTGAAGAGGATCCTCTTTGCCTCTCAGCTTCACATCTTCAGTGTGTGTTTCCTCCTTTTTATACATCCACCATTTTGTCCTTCTGTATATGTTGCCCAAATCTTTGTACAAATGTCTTGCAAATTCCCCCTGCGCAAGTGCAGAGGTGTCACTGAGATGTAGCGCACCTTGTGTCCCTACACCTGGAGTTCGTAGCTCGTGTGGCTACCAGCACAGAAAATGGATATAGACACTACAGGAAGCTTGGCAAAATAGAAGAGTTGGGGTGCTCGGAAACTCCCAACTGGAAGGCCTGTCCCACATAAGCAAGGCCACAATTCCAGTAAATGACATCAATTTCCGCTGCATAAAACTAGGGAAAGTTTGGTTTCCTGGGACCTTACTGTACTTCCAGATTAATTGCATACAAATGAAATAGAAGGTGCTGATATTATACTGACAATATCAGCTGTTCCTGTTTCATTACCTGAAAGACAGGTTTTATTTCCCCGTGAATAACAAGTGGCCTGATGGCAGATGTTGGGATCTATCTGAATACAACAAAAATCAAAATCATTCTATGGGGGAAAGCGAAGAAAGTATAGCTTGATTGTTGATTACTTTTTTTTTTTCCCTTTTGGGTAGTTTTATGTTAATCTGCCCTCAAAAATACATTATCAGTAACAATTTGAATATTGATAGACTACCTATCTATGGCGCTGACTTGCCATCAGAATCTAGGTCTAGGCTGGTTTATACCCTGCTTTTGCTTAGATCTTCTCTCTCATTTTGTCTCCAGAGAATTTAGTTTGAACTAACATAGCTCCTTCTTTATTTCTCAAATTTTTATTCATACATGACTCAAAATATCATACCCTATGTCAAAGTATCCATCACACCCTTATGCATGTGTCAAACCATGTACATAGACACTAATATTTGCTATTTATTTTATAACACATTATTTTAATGACACAATACATATACTTACACATACGTATAGCATATAAATTTTTTATATAGGGTTATGTAATAATAATAATAACCATTGTGTATAAATGTTTGTGATGAGAAAGATCGTAAGAGGATTGTAACAACATGCTAGCCATTACTAGTGGTACTTATTTACAGAGAGAAAAGTAACCAAAATAACCATAGCAGATTATGTGTGCCTGGAAAAGCAGCTGTCCTGGAATCGCCTTTCTAATTAAAATTCATACCTTACTTTAATCCAGAGAAATGTTACAAGGTACAGAAACCTGCTGTTATTACTAACAGATCCCCCACAAGTGGAGAGGTGCTTGTTGTGAGCATTCCTTTGTAGGCAGGAGTTACTGTGTTTTTACAAAGTCAACCCCTTGCCACAGAAAGGCGTTAACGCTTCTGCTCTAACGTTGTGGTTTGTGAACATTGACGGCTTCTGAAGCCTCTCCTCTTTCCAGAGTGAACACTCACAAATCTGCTGTAAAAAGAGATAAATAACTAGACTTCAATCCCAGCCTGCTTCCCCTCCTCTGAACGTCTCATTCAGAAGCACTCAGCTTTACAGATATTTTGTCCTGAGGGTTTTATCAGTGAAGGGAAGTGGGAAAATGACTTCCCTGTTCCCACCGCTGGCTCGCCAGGTTGCGCATAGATCTGCTGCCACAATAGGTTGTAGTCGTGTTTTAGCAGCAACACAAAACAGGCCAGAGCTACAACAAACAGAGAAAGAGGAAGAATAATAATAATAACGTCAGCTGTTCTCAAGCTGAGATAGATCTGTGAAGTGCTGCTGGTATTTTGGTTGCAAGATGATGATGTGTAAACTTGTTTAAATGATACAAAGGAATCCATTATGATTATAGTGATTAAAATCAACAGCGTGGCAGACCAAGCACTCTTGCACCATAGGTATTGGCTGTGGGGTTTTAAGCTCTGAAAATAATTTGTTCAATCTTAAAAAAAATGTTTCTGTTGGTACAAAGTTTAGCAGTTTGATGATACCTACATTCCGTGCAACAAATATTCCTCCCTTTAAACAAGTCGAGGGTCTGATCTCATATTTACGACCAAGCTAAAACTTTCAGAGCTCTGAGTGCACAAGGAATACATAATCAGATGTTAAGAGACTCAAATCTCCAGCTCACAGCTGCCTTGAATATCCCTTAACAACAGCTATTCCTAAGGCTTCCTCCCAGCTCAGAGGGAGAAGAGAAGATATTAATTAAGGGTGCTATGCTAGTTCATACCAGCTAGAGAACAAACATAATAGTTACACTCCACAATAGAAAGAAGAGTCTTGATGGAGATCTCCAGGATACATATGCTAATTATCCCAAAGGTAATTAATGGGTGCAATGGTAGGAGCTGATGAATACTCTACTCACACTGGAACCTGTGGACCAAGTGTAAAATGGTGCCAGCTCTTTTCCTACTGGCTGATAAAGTATTAACATGAGAATCAAAGATACTGAGCAGTGCAGAGGAAAAAGCCCTATAGGAAAACTACATATGTATTAACCAGCAGCTCTTTTGAGCAGAACAGGAATCTTCAGATTTATATTAACAGCCCCAAAAGGGTGCAAGAAACTGGCTGTTATATTTCAAGTGATGAAGTCTTTATCCGTTTCTCCTGTTCTGTCACAGGAATCTAATATATCTTCTGTGTTTCTCCAGTCCACATGTTCTGTGTTGTGCATACAAGATTTTCCCTATGATCAGTCTGAGATGTCAATCTGCTGAAAGTGTTCCTCTAGGCCAGAAGAGGAGTTGGCAATGTGACCCGTTGTGGCCACCCTGCAAATCTTTTGCCCAAGTACAACAGATACTTTCCTGAATGCCCGCAGTGCATTTATAGCACAGGACACTACACCACAGAGAGTGGGGTTGTAAGCTGAAATTGAAGTTTACTCTGTCATCTAATAAAACATTTCTTAAAGGATTTAAGAGTGCATGCATGTAACAAATGCCCTATGAGGTCAGACTAACAATCTGTCTCGTCCTGTACTCTTCCTTTGACACAGATGGGAGACACTGTAGATACAGAAGAGCAAGTGAGCCCTGATATTCTCTGTGGTCCATTCCTGGCATATGCCCCCAGCATCCAGAATTGTAGTTTTGAGGTTTTTGGAGGATACCTGGTGCTTTTGATACTAATTTGTGGACCTGTTGTCTGTGCACGTTGGAAGTTATTTAATTGTTGTTCAGCTGAAATCTGACTACGTGTCTGAAAATGCTTGAAAGCTGAGAGTACGGTTTGTCACTAATGCTATGTGCTAAATAGTTGCGTTTTATCAGCAGTAAGACAGGTCTTAGGAAAAGACAAATCAGTTTCTCTCTCTTGCTTCTTGGACTATATCTTTTCCCTTTAAATTCCTTGGTTCTATATGTTACCTGTAGCACTTCATTGCCTTATTGATGTTGTTTGGGTCCTGCAAGATTCCCAGTCTACCTCTTTGTGCGCATTTTGTTCTTTCCAGTTCCTGAATGCTTGTAGCCTATTAGATTTTCATTATTTTTTTTTCTGTTCTGTACTTGTTCTTGTATTCGTTTCCTTTCATGCCACACATCCATCTTGTAAAGCAAGCGGCTTGATGTCATCTACTTCACTGCATTATATTGCATTTATTTCACAAAGATTTCTCAAAGTATTTATCAGAAAAAGAATCCATAGCCCTTCATCTTTAAACTGGATATCACACATGGCTTCTCATGTGGTTTTCTCAACTGAAAGGCATGGGAAAGCATTTGCAAACAGCGGTGGCTTCTACTGGATGGGAGAGTTGAGATAGGTGCCTGTATTTCTGTTACAGTTGTCAACAGAAACACTATGTATGATACAGAGTTATGGGGAGGGCAGAGCCAAAATTCAGAGGCTGATCTCCAATTTGGATCTCCATCTGGTAGTGTAGTCTCTTTTGGACCTTTAAATGTCAGTAAGTCTCAATAGCCAAGAGAGGAGGCGCCAGATCAGGTGCCTGACGTGATCCCAGGATTTAGTGCCACACATCCATCCCTCACTCGTAGACAAGTTGTGCTCACTGTGAGATCAGGCTGGTGAGAGCCTCGCCCCTGCTGTCCCACTAGAGATCATACCAGGACCTCCTCAGGGATGACCAGGATAATGTGTGTGGGGTATGTCCAGAGACATTGCTGTGAGGACCACAAGGCCATGGAGGTTGACCTAGTTGCCTTCCACAGTGCCCAGGAAAGCAGAATGCACAGTGTGGGGGCTTCCCAGGCTGGTCCCCTAAAGCCAGGCACAGGAGTGTGAGCCAACCAGATCAGAGCCAGCAGCTACACAGTGTACTGTGCAACAGCATTTCTTTCTGCCTGGCCTTATGGTTGTGCTGCTTTACTGCTGAGATAGTCAGTAGTTTTAACAGCTGCTTTAAACCTGGCTGTTAGTGATCATGAGGGATGAGGGACACAGAGCTCTAACTTCAGTCCCTGTCTGATTTGCTGCTAAGTAGACTCTGACAATATCTACAGGTTAACATTCCTTTGTAATGAATGTCTACATAGATCAGAACCTTAATTTATTAACTGAGCTGCAGATAATGTATCTCCTTCTCTACTATGCACATTTAAAGAGTTCTGCCAATGAATTAAAAGTCACCTCGAAAATACTTTTCGTTCCCCAGGGATCATACAGCATCTTTGAAGTTTGTTGTACTGTCATTCTCCTGATCTGTTTTGCACTGCTGTTGGACTGAGCTCGTACCTAGCAGCAATTCTTCCAGAGTGCTACGTGTCAACTATAGGTCCTCCTAGGCCTGGTGCCTGTTGCCTGTTTGTCTTGAACTTATTTCTGCAGGGACCAAAGCAGATTTGTCATTAAGAAATAGATGGAGTATAAGGTGATATCAGTGAAATTTTAAAAATAAATACATCTATATTATAAGAAAAATAAAGCTCTTTACTATTCAGAATTCATCATCTGTTTGGGGCAGTATAACTTTGTGATCCATTAAAAGCTTCATTTCAATTTGAGTTTTTTTTTCCAATTTGGTACAGTTATATTAACTTTCCCTATATATATTCTTTCAACCCCACAATCTGCAAGCACCTCCGTCCTGCAGATGCAGTTTTAGGGAAAGCCACAATCCTTTTATAAGTTAGATATTATTGAAAGATAAGACTACATCCTGAGCACTATTCTTCCTTAGCTTTGCTTCATGGGGGAAATATGCAGATGGTCTCAACTTTTCAGTACCTTCTGCAGCGCAGAGCGAAGTTAGACCTGAGTCCTTGTTTCATTGCCAGTGAGGGAACCCTCACTGGGACCCAATGCTTCACGCAGTAAAAAGAAATATTTCTCATACAAGACCTTCCTTCAGATTTTTACTAGGGTATCAAGGGAAGGTCAGATGAAATCTGGCCCTAGAGCATTTAATCTGACTCATTTTTTTGTACAGCTTCTTTCATGTAAACAGTACAGTAAAGTGCTTTGCAGAACAAAGGAGTATTTGAGAAGCCTGCTAAAGATGATGGGTTCATTGGATTCACATAAGGCCAAATTCTGTCCTTCAGGACACACCTTTCATTAGGAGTTAGATCATGCATCCGGGGAATGGAAATTATCCTTTAAAGCAGTCATATCAAAGAGATTCCACTTGACAGTGTTCTCATTTCTTTCCACAATTAGAAATGCCGGCAAAAGCCCTAGAACAATAGTTAGTTTTTCCTTTAATTTATTCCATGTTTTAGGCTTGTTGCTTAATTATTTAAAAATTCTGTATGACCATAGGAGAGCTCTGTTTCTGTTGGCAACATGCAAATGGCTAACTTTCCTCTCCTGCCTTTGCTCTCCCACAGAAACCAGCTCTTCAGTTTCAAACCATTCCTTGGCCTCTGCAGATCGAGAAGGAAGACGCTGTTCCAGGAAGAGACCCGCATGTTGGTGTTCATGGTCTGTCTCTCTGAGTCAGCTGGGCCTTCCTTGTGAGGACGTGGATGGAGGGTGGAAAGGCTCCGTTGTGTTACACAAGTGATATGGGAGGCTGGGGAGGCAGATGGTATCAGCAAGACAAAAAGAGATGAGGCAAATTTGCAGATAAAAAGTCAGTAAATGTGCTAACATCCCTCAAACAGCAATTCTGCTTGTTGGGAGATGGTGAATGGACTGCAGATGTCTAGACTCACATGCTCTCCATGAACAACATCTTACACTGAAGACAAAGTACTGAATGAGATGGATCATCAGTTTGATTTAGTGGGACATTTCTGCTGCTTTTAATTAGGAACTGATATTTGAATTTACTGTTGTTTTTCCATGAAATTTTCATAGTACTTGGATTGTAACAGCCATCATGAATCAAATTAAATAAACTGAGGTCATGTTTGTCCTACTTTCTATTGCCATAGAATGTGTTTATATCTTGTGGGTAGGTATAAAATATATATCTACTGGTGTCTCAGTCTGTATTTCTGAGGTGGTGCATCTAAAAGCAGCTACCTTAAGGGAGAGAGGAAGGGAGGGTGAGAGAGCTGGAAACAGGTAATATGCCAGATGTGGGATCATTCTTTAAAAATCCAAAATTTCTGTTCAAATTTTTAAAAAATCTCTGTTGTATTCCAGGTAGAAGTTTAAAGTGACCATCAAGTCTGATGGTGAGTTTTTTCAGACTCATATTCTGTTATCAATCTGATTTAACTCACTTAATCCCTTTGGAAACTGTATCTGACCTAATTTTTTCAGCACTGACTCTTAAGGCAAGAACAAATAACAGGAGTGACCCTGTGCACATCTCTTTCTCTGTAATGTAGATAATTCGAGTTTCAGTCCACGTTCATCTCTGAAGAGACAAAGTCAAAGATCAGTTCAAAACAGCTAATACATTCCTGCAAATTCACATTTGGCAGCACTGTAAGGGGGTAAATATTGCCAACATGTATTGATTGCTTTTTCTGCTTCAGCCAACGCTATCTGCCAAATATTCAAGGGTTTGGTTTTTTTTTTTTTTGGTTTTGCAAATGACACCTCATATTGCCTGACATTGCATGAGCTGTATCAATTCCTTGTGATCCTCACCTGCTCTGAGAGTGTTATTGGCTCTATGGGGGATTCTGCTCTTTTCAACAACAGATTTTGTGCTTTCCCCTTTAATCCAAATTTAGCAGAGAAACAGACTGTTAATAGTGAGACTTCCAGTTATGGCCATTTGCCACATTTTAGGGAGTTGTCATCTCCTAACTTACTGTGGCACTGCAAGGTGGAAGCCGTATAAATTGCTTTTTTCTCTCTTGGGCCATTATTATTTTTCTGTGTGCATGAATGTACTTGTGTGTGTTTGTGTAACCTGATAAGATGCCTTATGGTCTATTCTGTTAATAGGCCTTCTGTATTGCTTCTGCTGCAGCCAACAGACGAGCTGCCCTCACTGCTTGTGGTGGGTGATGGAGAATGCTCAGAATTCAACAAGTGTCCGCTGGCTCAGCTGCTTTTTTATCCCCTACAAAGACAGGCCTGCAATGCGGAGGAAAGCACGCTCTGCTCCAAGCAGGAATATTCTGGGTTCCTGGTGGTCTTGAGGGAGAGGCTGTTTTGGATTCAATGACAGATGGGAAAAAAAAATTTCCCCCGAAATTCTTTCCCCTTGCTAGAAACAGACATGTTTTATGAAAGAACTATGGAGCTGGATGCTGTTGCACCCTTCTAGATATGGAAGCTGAGAAAATGATGTATTTTATTGGGTTTTATTGTTTTTACGAGGGTTATAAAATAATTACTTTGTCTCCTATAATGAGGACTAATAGGTCCAATATCAATGTCCTAGGTGTTACAGAAATGTGGCAGAGACATATCTTGCTTTAAGAAAGACAAAGATGTGGAAATCTATTATTGCTCTTTTTGACGTGACATTGGTGGCTATTGTGAAGACCTGTATGAATAAACAAAATCAATAATGAAAGATGAATGCCTCCCTTTAACAGCAACCACTGCATGAAGTAGTTTTTTTAAGAATCCTTTGCTGGACTGGAAGGTACACAGTGACTTATAAATGCTTCCACTACTGGTTCTTTTTCTGCCATGGTCATTACTCAACTCAAACTTTCATTTAGCTTACTGGTATGAATTGTGCCTCTTGTATTGCATAGCTGCAGTATGATTGGGAAACTTGAGACTCTTCCTCCTCTCACCTATCTCTTTCTCAGTACATCTGTGTAGTGGCAGCAAAGGAAATGAGTTTAATAGCTCCTGGCCTAGTGAGTATTACCTCCATTAGTTGTTGGTACTGAAAATAGCCCATCAGGGAGAGCAGCTGGAAAAGGCTTGAACAACATCCCATCACCTCACCTCAACTCGCAGTTTTTCTGTTCCCCGTATCCAAAAATGGGCTTGAACAGTTTAACTCCATAATGAAGTTCCTATTGATTGGATCAGTCCCTCAAATAGAGGAAATTCCATCTTAAGTTTCAAAGTATTTCTGGTACTAAAAGCCTCTGATTTTTGTTTTGTTTTGTTTTGGTTTGTTTTTTAAATTAAGGGAAACTGAGGCATAAAGGAACAGTAACATAAGGGACAGAACATCAAGGCTTAGCAGAGTGGGTTCCTCCCTTTTTATGCAGGGGCATACGGAGGTCCTCATGTAGGGTCCTTGTGATAGGGTGGATAGTGCAAGCTGCTGATTAACTGTTTTGAATGAGCTTACAGCTCTGCAGTTGGAGGGCTAATGGGTGAGGAATTATTACCTGCTCTTGGATCTCTGTTATGCAATCTTTGTCTCTGGTCTTCTGTGAAACAAGAAAATTGAAGCAGAAATGAAATTTATTAGAAGGACAAGCTGCACTATGAATGTGGTAAATGCTCATGTCGTACTGCAAATGAGGTATTTGCTAAATAGAAATGCTTTTAAAACAGTATAATCCTTCACTGTCCCTTCAGGACAAACAACTGGAGAGCAGTGATTGCAGAAATCATTTAGGTCATGCAAATCAAGCTCCAGCAGCAGTGTCTCATGTAGTGAGAGGGGAAGGCTGGACTGTCCTATTAAGAAGCCTTGTAATGATAAAACATGATTAAAATGACTTAGAAGAAATTACCAAGTGGGGGTCAAGAAGTGCTAAGAAGGGCAAGCTGATCATGGAAATGTGTTTTTAAATGGACTAATTCCAGGGGACTATGTTTATCATAGTCACACATAAATGGCTGGACAATAATCACACCAAAATTATTGAAAATCATAGCCCTTACAGGGTCTGAGGGTATTTGAGTAGCTTTTTATATACAGAGCTGATTTACATCAAATGACACAGGGGTTTAAAATTCTCACATAATGTTTTCATAGACGATGACGATCAACTTTGTTCTGGACTTTAATTTAAATGTCACTAGGAGAAATATCAAGTTACCCAATATTGTCCAGTGTAAGCAGAATGTAACAAAAGATACTGCAGCTCGTGGTGCTGCAGTAAGCTTTATTGTAGCAGGGAGCCAGCCCTGTCATTTGCAGATCCTGAAGATGAATTTCCTCTACAGTGGTGCTGGCCTGCCAGTCCAGCTGAGTGAAGACAGTGTAATTGCTTCCTTTAATGGACCTAAACAACCTGGGATGTTTTTTATATGTGGTAATACCTGGAGGAAAAGTATCAAATGTCCTGTTTGGTTACAACAGGCTGCGCATAGGGCCCTTCACAACTTGGAGAGCATCGATTCTTTGGTGTTATTGCACAGCAGAGCTCAGAAGTGCCTCTTTATAACCTAATGGTTATAAACCAGATTGAACAGCAAGCTGTCTCTTGGCAAACACCAAAGAGCGTGTCTGTTCCTCCTCCCCAATCCTTCCCAGCCACCTCTTGCTTAAATTCTCAGAATTATTTCCATTTCCATCTTTCAGAGGCTTTGGTGCCGAGGGCCCAAGGGCGGCTCTGGTGCATGTGATTCCCCAGTCAGAGACACCTGCCTGAAATCACACGCTCACACAACTGCTGAAGCTCGGCTTTGGACTTGCCAGTTCCAAATTAGGTTTTGGGGAATGCAGATTTTTTTATGAGCTACCAAAGCAGGGAGGCAGCTGGCTCTGGAGCTACATCAGCTGTTTCCTACCCTTCTTCGCCAAAGGCATGTGGATGGTAAGGGTGAAGAAAAGGTTCAGGAGGACAATGGTGGTGGCTGGCATGAAGAGAAGGG
>NW_008608648.1:417-4919 GCF_000691845.1 Merops nubicus | reverse complement strand
CACAACCAGGGGAGAGGTAGGGAAACTGAGAAGCCAATTAGATCTCTGCACTATGATATAGCAAAGAGCACAGGGACTAATTACATATGAGGTGTTACTGTGACAACTCACAAGGCAGCAGCGCACTGAAAACAAAGTACAGAAACGTAAAACTGAAACCAGCGGAGGAAAAAAAGAGAAGACAAAAAACACAAAAGGAGGGGGAAAAGAAGTACAACAGAAGCAAGAGCAAATGAAAAGGTCAAAATACAATTTGAAAGGATGGGGAGAAAAAAAAGGTAGGTAGTGAGGGGGAACTAAGATAGATGGATGGTCAGAAATGTAAGTGTTTGATAGCCTGGTTAGCAAACTAGATACCAGGATGTGGTACTTTCACACCAAAGACCCAGAGATGTTTTGGGTGGGGTTTTTTAACCTGACTTAAACCATCTCAAAGTTAGGTGCTCAGCCTGAGGAGGTCTCCTAGGCTTTGTCAGTAGTTAGCAGAGGGAGACAAGTACCAGGGGAGGCTCAGTCATTCTTCAATCGGTGTGGATGCAGTGGCTCCACAGATGTTTCCTTTGCTGTCAGTGATGGCTTTAATTAAATTGCAGCCCTTCTGGTCACCTTGCTTTCTTGCTCCTCCATGCTGTCATACGACTGGTGCTGGTGAAGCTGTTGCTGGAGGGGCACAGTGTATTGTGTTGAGAAATGCAGGAGAACTCCTGCTAGTCCATATTGGTCGTTTAATCTGGTGGTCACAGAGCAGCCACACAGTTTTGCTGCCATGCTGAGGGAGTCTTGTGGAGCCACAAATGAGCGGCTACAAGAAATTATGAGACTTGATTAAGCTATCACTGCTGGTGGAATAGCTGCCCATCTGCTCTGCTGGTGAGTGGCTTGTCCATTGGGGACGTCTTGGTAGAGAGCTCTGCTGGCTGGGCTGCCCTGGCAGCCTCACTCCTTCATGGCCTTGCTCTTTGCAACTAGCGTTTCATCTCAGCTACTTGTTGCAGCCTGTGACATATCTGGGCTGCTAAACGCATGGCAGCAGAGTCAGCTTCGTGACAGGAAGGTCTAGGAGAGTGTGAGGGAGCTGCTCACGAGCAGTGCTGGTGGGTTGTGGAGGGCCACAGCTTTACTTGCCCGAGGGTGTGTTGCACACTGTGTGATCACTGCGTGGCTCTGAGGCCTTTCACTACATCAGATGACATTTCATATGGCAGGGGCTTACTTCTGTAATGTCTCCTATATTCCCCTGCTACACTCATTTTCCTGCTGGGCTAATTGCTTTGGCAGTGCAAACAGCACCAGTGTCAGCTACCTTTCTTATTTAAAAACTGTTCGTATATACAAATTTGCAATAACTAATTACAGAAAGGAAACTTTGACGCAACAGCTGTCAGAGGACAGTAAAAATTAATAGGAACCATTTTTCATTTGAAACATCTAAAATGCATGGTTGATTTAAGTATCTGGCCAGCTTGTATTATGTAATCTATGCTGGGCACAGACCTCCAACAGTCAGTGCACTGCTAATGAGTGAAACAATTTTCTTATTATAAAACCATTATCAGTCAATATAATGAGCTGAAAGCACAAAATAGGAGCAAAGTTCAGGGATCTGAGAATTTATAGTTTAGCCCCCTCACTGAAAATGTCAGCAAATTAAAAGAAACTCTATGTAAGTCACCATACAGAGGAACCCAGCACACAAAAACAATCCTCAAGTGCCATGGCAACACTCATGGGCTCTTCTCAAACAAAATGGTGTTTCTAAGCTGAAAGAATGGGGCCTTAATCTTTGCTCCCAGCTCTCCATGCCCACCTTCATCCCATAAGTATGGTTTACACAGCTCATAATTATCTAACACAATGCAGGCAGGGGATACAAGGTAAACACTTGGCTTGAAGAAAAAAAAAAAAAAATTAAGCAATACAAAAGATACCTAAATTAGGCTATAAAGGCACATAATAAGAAAAAACAGTGAGTTAGCATTATGCCTACCAGGCAGATGCAGCTGCCTGTGAAGGGCCCATAGTGTTTCTGGACCCAACCTGGGCTTGCACAGAGCTGGTTTAGGGGTTACCAAAAGCAGGATGGATTATCAGTGATGGCTAACTGACAGCTGACTGTTGCTGAAGTTGACAGTGAAATTAACTGGTGATTTTTCTCAAAAAAGGTTATTTCAGAGAAAGAGTTTATTACATTTCACCTCTCATTTGGCTATGCTCTACTCTCGTCTTGGCTTGGCAGACCTTTATTGAGCACCTTATTTCCATTCCATTCCAAGGTAAGAGGTCACTTTTAGGTGGCTTCAGCAGCTCTGCACTGGAACTCAGGTGGTCCCAGCTTCCCCGCTGTTTCTTGGGCTGCCCAGTTCTACCTCCTGCATGCATGACTTTCTGCCTGAAGAGCTGCAGGTGGGATCTTTAATACCCTGCTTCCTTTTGTGATGGCTGAAGGAGGAGTCACTTAATCCTATTAATTTTCTCCCAGAGGGCAGAAAAAAGGGCAGATTCTGGGTCTAGCCTGGACCTTTTTGTATGCCAAAAATTATCTCGATCTCTAGGTTTTATTGGAAACTGATGCATATCAGAGTCTCCCATAAGAAACCTTTGGTTGCCTGATACATGCCAAGGCTCTACTTTCAGGCCTAACGTATTTAAGATACCTCACAAATGGGATAACCTTGCAATATATGCTTACAAACTCTGTAACTAGGCAACAAAAAAACAAAAAAAGTGCTTCTGTGGTGGTTATCAAAATTGTCTTGGGAAATCCTTGTCCTGCTGTGCAACTTAAACCAAGAGATGGTGTTGCAACAGATTACATTTTATCTTAAATTATATTGTCTCATAATTCATGCAACTTTATTATCCTAGTTTTGCTCTGAACCATCACTCTGCATCATATCTTCCACATCAGAGAGACAAAATGCTAATTTTTATAGGATTTTACCCCTTGTTATGAAATAATTCTGTTATCTAAATAGTAAAGAATTCTGGTCTAAGTACACACATTTTATTTCACAGCATCTGGCTTCTCTATTGTTAGTGAATAGAAACTAAAGGAAGAAGCATAGCTCTGGGCGTTTTTTGTTCCTCTTTATCTATTCCACTTTGTAGATCCCAAGAGCTCTTTGGACTTACTGTTTTGAACATCCATGGAAATAGATCACTTGTAATGGCCACAGTGCTTGTCAGAAAGGTTCTGCAGATGAACCTTCACTTGCCTCCACCAGCCAAGATAACCTCTGTTTACTGCTTGTTATGCTGAGTCCCGGTGACCTTCAAGAAGCTTACATGAAGCAGATGTTTTGATGCAGTGCAGTGGATGAGCTTTCTCAGAAGAGTCAAGAAATCCAAAGCCAGATTTCTTACAGATCTTTGTAAACAAACCATGGCAAGACACAAAGTAGCAAGGTATCCTAATTAACACTATGCATCCAAATATTAAGAAATAATAACTTATGTGAGGAGGTGGCTGTAGGTTTTTGGCTAAACTATTACTTTGAAGAGGCCATAAATACCATGATTATTTGACAGAGTAGATTCTCAAAAAAAAAGCAGTGCCCAGTGTAGGGTAAAAACATTCTTCCCAAATATTGCCAGGAAATGCAGCAGCTTTTATGTAGACTGATTTATTTCTGCAGAGGGTTCAAATGCCTCCTTGGGGAACAGCAATTCCTAGGCAGAAGGACCAATGTGAAATGCTCTGTATGACTGGAGCCAGGAAGAAAAGTCAGGCCTTTAATTCCGGGTGTATCTGAAGTCATCTGTGAACAGCTCAGGAATCTATGTGCCTCCAGAAGATTAATGATTGCTCATTTTCCAATAATCTGTTGGTAGCAGCTGGGCGACATAGAAAAACTGTTGTGCACAACATCCTGAAAAGTTGCCTATTTGCAAAAAATTTTACCATTTTCCACTTCAGAAGTGTCTAAATTTAGTAATGGTAAATAGCTCTGCCTCCCTGGGGGCCTCCAGTTCAAAAGTCCATCTCTGTTTTGAATGTAAGTTTACAGCAAACAGCATAGCAGGACATAGCAGTGGCTCAAGAACAACCTACATCTGTTCCTCAGGGTAAAAATCTTTATCTTCTCAATCTGAGGGTGCAGGAGCCCAGGTGGGATGTGGCAATTAAAGGCATTTTCTCTCCTCCATTCAGTGTGGACTTCAGGGAGACATGAGATGTTCTGGTTCTCCCTGCAAATGGCTGTATCCCCGTGGCTGCTTGCAGCTCCCACCTTGCATTGCCTTGCTGAGAAGTAGTCAGTCAGCTGAATGACAGCCCCATGGTCTAGTTGCCCACTCTTCCTCTGCAGAATCTTGCCTGCTGGACCATAGTAATCGATGTACCTGTCCTGCCCCTCCCCTGCTTACACCACTGCTGTTCTCTGTCCCAGTGTTTCTGGGCCCTTGGTGTCCTCAGAGGGAAGCAGAAAGCAGATCTCACCTTCCCTGAATTTATTCTGAAAGGCAGAATTTATTCACCATTGCAGCAAACAGCAATACACTGG
>NW_008608648.1:0-386 GCF_000691845.1 Merops nubicus | reverse complement strand
GGGCAAGATACTTGCACATATTAGAGTCAAAAGTACGAGTCTTTGACACTTTTGTTTATTTTCATATTTCTTGACCCACATCTTCAGAGAAGGCATTTTGGAGTTTATAAAATATTTTGAATTCCTTTCCAAGCACTTTCTGTTCCTTATTAGTCCCATGCTGGATCATATCATACTGGATGTCTCCCATCATCTAATTTCTCTTTCTTCCTCTCTTTTATTTTTGTTGAAGCTTTTCCTTTCCCTCATCCCGGTTTTTGTACAGATCCTATGGGCAAATTCTGCATGGCCTTCTCTTCTCCCTGTCTACCTTCAGCCCAGCTTAATCACATTTACCTACAGAAAATAAAGTGAAATATCACGCTGGAGGGAAGGGAGGCCACCCA
>NW_008608647.1:0-858 GCF_000691845.1 Merops nubicus | reverse complement strand
TATGGTGGGCGTTTCTCCCTTCCATTCACTGTCATTCTCCTCCATAACTCCGGGAGTGTGGCTGGGGGTCTTAGCAGTGAAGACTGAGATAAAGAAGTTGTCGAGAACCTCAGCCTTCTCCAGGTCACTTGACACCATTTCACCCGTTTCCTTCCTGAAGGGTCCCACACCTTCCTTAGTCTTCTTTTTACCATTAATATACCTGTAGATATTCTTGATGTTCCCTTTCACCTAGATTCAATTCAAACTGTGCCTTGGCTTTCCTGACCAGATCTCTTACTGCTCAGGCAGCTTCCTTATATACCCCGCATTCTAGCTGTCCTTTCTTCCATCCCTTGTATAGCTTCCTTTTGCGTGATAGCGTGTCCAGGAGCTCCTTGCTCATCCAGGCAGGCCTCCTAGCATTCTTTCCTGCTTTCCTCTTTGTTGGTATACATTGCTCCTGGACACAGAGGAGGTGCTCCTTGAAACTTAGAATACATTTTTCTAGCTGCCCTGAGGATCTTAAATTCAACTGCTCCTCACAGCTGGCTTTTATTGCTAATTTACACTAGAGAAATCCAACAAAGCCAGACCTGTATTTCCTTTTCTTATCCCCAACATGCACTGCCACATGGGCATTGCTTGGAGTCAACTAGCCATGCAGACACTGCACTCCTGAACCTTCAACATTGCCTGGCTGTTACAGCATAAACCTGGGCTGAGGATTTAGGATGATACTTGATTTTCCAGGAGAAGTCTCTAATAGCAAAAAAAAAAACAAAAAGAAGAACAATAATGAAGGAGGAGAAGTAAGATATACCAAGCTTTATATCAGCAGGGTGAACACTGCATTGACGGAGAATAAGCGGGAGACAG
>NW_008608646.1:2105-2318 GCF_000691845.1 Merops nubicus | reverse complement strand
CATGTTCTCCCCATTTGCCTTGGAAACTGCCTTGGCACAATGGCACAAGTTAGTCCCGATACCACTTCCACCATTACAATGACATATTGTTTGTTCCCTGGTCTACGGAAGGGACCGATATAATCCATTTGCCAGATGGACCACAAAGGTTTCCCTCCCGAATATGCAAGGAATCAGTGGTTAGGGGATGTTCTCCCAGCCCGATCTTACAAA
>NW_008608646.1:0-1687 GCF_000691845.1 Merops nubicus | reverse complement strand
GTGTGTAAGTACACACACTTCCCCCCCGCCCCTGCCTCCCCCAGAGACAGCAACCGCTTTCCTCCCAGGACCTTTAGTCTTTTTTGGGCTGAATCCCCTCCTTTCCTCTCACTAATCCTCCCCCTCCAGGCTCTCCCTTTTGTGATATATATATATATATATACCTACTTTCTTTCTTGAACCTTAGGTTTTGATTGGTGTTGTTTCTAAATAAATGAAGCAGTTTGTTCAATGACCTTCGATCTCAGTGGTACTTTGTGAACGTGGTGAAAGGGTATTTCCGACCTACGCTTGGGAGATGAATACTACGTCTCATCTGAAGCCCCTCTATTGGAGGGGCAGATTATCGCAACCTCGAAAATCAGTGATTTTTCATTGGTTCACGACAGGGATATTCCATCTGGAGGAGCTCTCCCAGACAGCACTTGGTTGACTACCTTAAATGGGCCTTGGAGAATCACCTTCTGTTTCTCAGCAATTTTATCAATTTCTTTGAGTGCTGTACAAACTGTTAAAAATCCTTTCTCCAGAGTGGAGCATCGTTTTTCTGAATCTTTGAAAGATTGTGAGTAAAAGCCAATGGGACGAGTGTCTCCATTTGGTTCCTGCTGCCAGAAATGGTATGACAAAGCATTGGCTGAGAATCCCCCATTCTATTATTATTGGATATTCTGGGTGGAGAGGGGCCAGTGTTTGGAATGTTTGAGCCTCCAATAATAATAGCCTCAGGACTTCATCATGGGATGCATCCCAGTCCCAATGCCGATTTTTCTTTAACAAATCATACAAAGGTCGTGCAATAACTGAAAAATCAGGAATATGTTTTTTCCAGTACTGTAAGGTCCCCAATACTCCTTGCAGTTCTTTTTTGTTACCCGGTACCTTTACCTCATGTAGATGGGATAGGGTGTCAGGAGGAATATTCCAAGTTCCACTCCCCTACTATATCCCTAGGAATTTTGCCTCTTGAGATGGGTGTTGTCTTTTCTCCTCAGGGACTTCTATTTGTATATCAGTCAAGTGTTTCATTATAGCATCATACACTGTTTTGACCTCTGCTTCGGTTGGCCCTCCCACCAATATATCATCTATGTACTGATAGACTTTTACTCCAGGGTCGTTTCTGATTTCCGGAACATTTTCTAACTCGCACGCGAGTGCATGATGGGCTAATGTGGGTGAATGCCTATAGTCCTGAGGCAATCTGGTAAAAGTATATTGTACACCATCCCAAGTAAAGGCAAAATATTTTCGATCCTCAGGAGCAATGGGGAGCTGGAAATACTTAATTAGAAGAGCTGAAACAACCCACTTGTGCTGAATAACTTATTGTTACTGTTTAGAGTATTGGCTATGAAACAGGGAATTACTCCCTACCTGAAAGAAACCAGAGGAGTTTGAAACTGGATTTCTTAATCTTTTGGAAATATGAGGCTCCAGACTGAAAGAGAAGATCCCAAATGCACTCAAACTGATTTGAATTTTACAGTTTGGCTCAATGAAGTAAGGAAAGATAATCTTATTTTATTGCATTCTTATTGGTATCTCATTGCTTATGGTAAATAAAAAAGCATTTGCAGTGGATGAAGCTTACAGCTGATGACAGAGGGAAGAGACAGCAAGAGGAAGCTCAGTTTTCTTCATTCAGTTTTCACTCAGTTTTCAAGGAGCACCTCCTCTGTGTCCA
>NW_008608645.1:0-4748 GCF_000691845.1 Merops nubicus | reverse complement strand
TCATTAACTGCATTCTCCTTACAACAACTAATTCCTAAGCTTTAAGGACAGTTTCTGGAAAGATGAACAAAATGTGCACACACTCACTCATAAAAGGGAAAATCTCTCACAAAAGGGTACCCAAAGAGGTCCTCTCACCCAAAGTGGTCAAAAGTTCACTCAGGATACCTTCAGAAGAAATATTCACTCACAAAAGGAGGGTGAGCCTCATTTAATCCGTGGAAATATCCTTGGATGGCATCCCATATATCTAAGGGGAGGGTCCCTCTGCAAGGCTCACTTGCCCTGAGGAAACAGACTCAAAGTTAGCTCTTCAGCAGAGCCCCATTTATATCCTAGCCAAGTGTGCACTGTGGTCATCCTAATGTCCCTGGCTGGGACAATCACACAGCCAACGCCAGCTAAGGGCCTGGACTCTGAGGTGGTGGTTAATCACAGTGAGGCACCAGCAGTTGTCGTGAGGCACCGTTTAATGGCCGTGAGGAGCAGAACCAATCTTTATCAGGTCTCTGGCAAGCCCTGGACTTTATTAGATTTTTATCAGGGCAGTTGTACCTGCCACAGTAGTTTATAAAGCAGAATTGACGACAAGATGAGTCAGTAAATATAATAGAGTGGAAGAGGTAAAAAAAAAAAAACATTATTAAAGGAAAATAAGAGTTTACTCTCTTTCTTTCTCATTACTTATCTTGTCTAATTGCTAAAACTCTTGATGTTTCTATAAAGGCAGATGGAAAGGCAAAGTACAGTAAGGTTAGTGAGAAGTATAAACTTGAAGAGCTCTGGCACTGGAATGAAGCCAGCTCTGTAGTGCATTGTATATCATCTGTATATGTTCTGTGTGCAGTGTATACGATCTTCAAGTACATGTGTCATACTCAAGTAGCACTTCACTGGAATTGAAAACCACCCAAGAAATATTCTGTGTTGAATCAATAAGTAATTTTCTTGGTTAGTGATGTATTTAGTGAGAACTGCTGTTAAACGTGAGAAGATTCCTGTTGGGTTCCAAAAGTGCTGTCACAATTGTTCAGGCTTTGATCTCCAGTGTTCAGAGAAGTCAGCAGCGTCAAGCAGTCTGGAATTCTGCTCCATCATCAGTGAATAAAACCGTTACTGAAGGAAGTACTGCTCATTCTGTAAAATATTATATTATCTAAATGTTTATGAGTTTCTAAATGCTGAACTAGAATTATCTATAGATAGTGGAAATAGTCTTACGTTGTAATAATGGTTTTATATGGTATTAAGCAAGTACATAATTCTGAATATGGATCATACTTTTAAAGGTAATAAATACAAGAACAAAGCAATGATAATTTGCAACAAAAATAACGTTTAAAAAAAGTCTTAGGATAATGTTTGTTTTTTTTTTTTTTTAAACAGCATTTTTGTAATCGTTTGCACTGATACAGTCAAAGAATAATAAAGGCTTGGTGAGATCTTATTTGTGTTCTCTGCTGCCTGCACTTCAGGAGGGATAGCTTCCATTTAAAAAGAGTAAAAAATTTTCATGTGGTAATCAAAACTGGGCAGTGCAAAGAGGAAAAATTTTTATCCCTTTGCATATCCTGTGGAGGTTTCACAAATATAACTACATATAAACTTTTAGTACAGTAAAAGTTAAATGATAGTATATATATTATACAGTAAATAAGAGAACATACCATTATGTTTAACATATGTGAACAGTGGAAAGAAAGAAAACTATTTTTTCCAGGATTCTGCTCTCTATTTCCCCTCTTCAAAGAACCCTGAGAACCCTAATTCCTCAACATATCTTCTACAGTTTTCATCTTCCTGTTGTTCCTTCATATTCTTTCTTTAAGAAATTATTTAAGAAATTAATTTACAAGAACCTCCCTCCTCAGTTGCCTACCTTCTTTTTGTCCCCTTCAGTTCTCTTTTATCCCTGATTACCTGAAGCAAAAGGTAGGAAAACTTGCAGCTGGCTAGCACTGGCTGACAGGCCAAAACAACAGATAACTGTTGCACACATCTAATTTTCTTGGTGAAGGTGTTAATTTGCATCCTCTCTACTAGTCATCAACCATACTTCATGAAACATAATATTTCATAAAAAATTTAGTATCTTTGAGGCCTTAACCCATCTGTCAAATCTGATTGAAAGTGCCCAGTGAGATCGAAAGTTATTAAAGGAATCTGACAGATGTAGAGAAAAACAGATGGACGAAAAGACAGAGCTATTATATAAGACTTACTCACTTAGGAAATTAAATTAAAACTCCAGTTTGGGATTATCTAGTTATTTTGAGTGGGTATGTAGTGCTATTTACATTCCATAAAACGTTTATTGCACTTTAGAACACTCCAACTGCAGCTTATTATCTATGATTAAATCTGGAACAGAATATCTGCCTAATAAATAGTATGTTTAAACACAATATTATAGTATAAAGCAATTATTATTTGGCTCTAACAAAATTAAAATAGTACTTGTTTTTCCTTAACTATTTTAGTATAGGTAGTCTGCACTTCCCATGTTAGGCTGGTTGTTTCATCTTACCTACACGAAAAAATTATTTGACTCCATCAGTCTATGTTTCAAGGTTTATATTTAGGGAAAATTAAACTAAAACTCACTATGACATCCAAATTGAGCCCTGCATTACAGTACATGCACTTGCAAAAGTAACTTATAATGGGGAGAGTGCACTTTCTGTCTAATTCAAAGATATGATTGACAAGGAATAAATCTTAAGGCTGTTTTTGTTTCATTTGGTTTGTCTTGCAGGCATAGACTTTGTGTAGTTATTTAGCTTAATTTTTTCCATCTCTTCAAAGCATGAAATAATCCGTCAGTTAGGAGTAGCAGGGACTGTGGACACTGTCAAAATCTTGTACTAATGATTTTGGGAAGGAGTGAAAAGGAATCCATTTGTGTTTCTGAAACAAATCTTTGCCTGTGTTTTAAGACTTTTTTCTGTATGTTGTTATATGTGTTGTATAGTAGAAACAATATGAAAGAAACCTAAATTCTACCAGTAAGTCCTTTGGAAGTTTATTCTGGGAAAGCTCATGTTTACACTTCACTTGTCTTACAAGTTTAAGCAAGTATCATTTTGCAATTATTCCCAAATACATTATTTCTCCATCCCCACTGCCTTACTTAAACTAAACTTCAACTGCAGTCACTTATGTTAAAAGAATATATAACGAGATTGTAGACCTGAACACTAAGTGGGAACGCTGTTTTATAATATACTGACACCATTATTATGTTTCATCCAATTTATTGGAAAAGAGATTTTTACCACCTCTAAGCAACAACTAACTGTCATTTTCTGCTTTTTAATATCAAAAAGAAAACTTGCACATTAGAGTAGACCACGACTAGAACAGCTATGTTCAGAGAGGTCAGTGGAAAATAATTATAATATAGAAACTCCTCCAAGACTGTTGACTTTGCCTAGGCTTGAAATGATTGGTTTGGAATGAACTGGATGGCTTCTGCCAATTTCTGTAGCTTGTCAATACTGATTCAGAGAAAGAAAAACAAGACTAATTATTGTTTATTTAACTATAATTAGTATTCCTGCAAGAATGTATTTACTTTAAAAAATTGTGAATAGAAATACACTAAGACAATACATAAATACAAATAGTTTTAAAATTACAGTGTATTAAATAAAACTCAGAAAAATGGCACCAGGTTGTGTAAGCACAATTAAAAAGTTTAGGAACCATAAAAGTCTGCTTTTCAGGCTTTTACTGCAGTAACTTTTCATTGAATGTTTTTTCCTTCTCCTCTTTAACTAAAAGAGAGAACTTACTGGTATTAACAAAGGCCAATAAAAGCTACTTTTATTGTGAGTGAAGAGACACTGCTGCCTCACATCATTAGAAACAATTTCTAGGATCCCAGAAGACAGTTTAATTGATAAAACATTAGTGTGATAGAAACCATTTGTCAAAAGTTAGACTTGTGGACTTACTAGAACTTAATGTTAATTAGCTGAATGTGTTTCTTTCAAAAAAAAAAAAAAGACAACCAACAAACAACCTTACTGCTTCATTAAAAAGAAGTTCTATTTGTCCTTGCTATTTTTTATCTTTTATCTGTAGCATTTTTGTATTTTGTAATGAAAAATAAGAGATTTTTTTTTTTACATATATATATATAGTTTGTTTTGAAGAAGGAGGGAATATCAGAAGGAGGAAATATCCAAAGTTTGTGGAGACCACTTTCGTGGCCTCCTGATAAACCTGATAAACCATCCTGAGAGGTGTATACTTAGCTGTACCTTCAGAAATAAGGGTGGAAGAATATGCCACTCCGCCACAATGTGTATCAATTCAGGGGTTAGTTGCCTTTGTTAGTAAGTAGGCTTCTTCTAATAATCAGTTGAAAATGATTGTTGAAAATGAAATTGTTGACTTGTAATTGTTATAAAAATAACTTTAAAACTGAAGCACTAATAAATTGCTAGACTTTTGCATTCTACACTAACAAAGCCAACTTCTCACCTCCCACAGAAGACCATGCTTTTGCAGCTTCTTATAGTTATTTTTGTTCTATTCTCTCACCAATTACTTTATGCTATTTTGTAAACATAGTAACTCATTCTATACAACAGCTGAAGACTCATTAAACCAGAGAATAATTTCTCTCTAATAGATAAAATTCAAATCCCAGAATGAGATTTTAATTTTTGAAAAGTGACTTCATTGACACGTTGTGATGTAGTATCACAACTACATCACAGCTCTTCCCTTGTCCACTGATG
>NW_008608644.1:0-38333 GCF_000691845.1 Merops nubicus | reverse complement strand
TCCGAGGATCGCTGCTGGGCTTTGCTGCCCGAAATGCAACAACACGGGTCTCAGTCCCGTGTCCCTCCCCTGCCACTGGGTGAGCGTGTGGCCCTGGGAAAAATCACTCTTATCTCACCCGGTTTCACAACCACTACCCCAGATAGGCGTGTGCTTTTCCAGAGTGTTTTGTAACCGGCAGAAAGAAATTACTTTTATTTCGCATGAGGCTTGGCAGCTGGTAGTCTAATACAAGATTAACTCTTCCTGTTCACCATATTTCCATACTTCTTCTTTTTCCATGCAACGCTAAGTAGCAGTGGCTGAGAATGTGGCAGCCTGGAAAGTAGTGAGTAGGTAAGGTTGACACACCTCTATGGTGAGGAGCCCGGTCTCTTTGCTACTGCAGCTACTAGGAAGAAGAAAAGCTTTGAAATTTTTGCACATGTTCTCTTTCTTGCCTTTCTTTCTACCTTATGGTCTTTTATAGTAGCTTCCAGCCAGGGAAGGCCTGGAAAAATAACTAAAATGCCACTCCCTCTCTTTTCAGGTGAAGTGGAGAAGTCCTTGTATTGCCTTCTCTACTCTCCCATTTCCAGATGGTTATTACAGAAAAGGAGTTCTTTTCCAGTCCCTACCAACTTCGATTTTTTTTTTTTTTCCCCTGCTGAGTAGCTTAAACCTATGCTTCTGCTTCTGTTTTCAGTTTTTCTAAGCAGATTATGTGAAGGGCTCTTGTCAGGAAAACAGAACTCGCCCCCACTTACCAGACAGGCTAATCAACAATTTGTTCAATTTATTCTCGCCTTCAGAACTTGAAAGAGGAATAGCAGTAGACCAAGTGGAGCAAACTTGGTATTACCTGTATATAACCAGTTCAAATGCAAATGATGCATTTTCTTTAATCTTTGTTTTCTGAAAACAGGGCAGTTCTGGCATGTGTCTGACCTACATTTAGATCCGACTTACCACATTACTCCTGATCGCACCAAAGTTTGTTCTTCTTCCAAAGGAGCCAATGCCTCCAACCCAGGCCCTTTTGGAGACTTTTTGTGTGATTCTCCGTATCAACTTATTTTGTCAGCGTTTGAATTCATGAGAGATTCAAAACAGCAGGTTTTGTTCATGATTTGGACAGGGTAAGTGTTCAAGTCACTCTGCAGTTAAAGCTCTAAACAGCTGGATAACCGTATAGTGCAGTAATTCAAGAGGTTGCATTTGCACCAACAGATCTGAGTTTAGTATCTCACAAGTGCTACTTTTACATAGTCCCTTTAGTTGTCCAAAAGGCTAATAAGTGGAAGACTGAATGCCTGTAAGGCCTCAGGAACAGATTTTGACCTCTGCAGTCATTTCTGGGTACTGTTGGACTATTTGTTTGTCAGATGATTGTCTTAGTGTTAGTTAATAGAAGTGGTGTGGGGAGGGTGGGAAGTGGAAAAAGCAGAAAGGAAGGTCAGAGGAATAGCTGGAATCATTACAAGGGTATTGGATTTTGTAGGTCGTAAGGTCATTAAATCTAAAGTGCATCCCTTTTTAGAAGATACCTTTTAACTGTATTTTATCTGTTGTGTATGAGGTAACTAGTATCGAGCAATACTATGGCTTACGTATTTTTCCTTTAAAGCGTATAAAGTTACCACTCGGGTTTGATGCCTGTGTGAATTTTAAATCAGGGGCTAGCAGGGGAAGGATAGCAGTGTCATAAATACAGTCTCTCTCTTCATTACTATCACTCGTAGCTGCATGTGCTTCTAAAGAAGGTGGTTTCACAGTCCCTCACTGCAGTGTTTTGGATGTGTGCAGTCCTTCTTGAGTAAAACGTTTACCTTTTTACCATTAGAAAATGGGTGTAATAATACTCTTTTTCACACAGGTGTTACCTGTGAGGCTTTGTGTGCCTTAGCTGTGGGACTGGACAAAGACGCAGGAAAGGGAGTCATATGAGTAGCTTGATAGAACCATGTCCTGTTACTTTCTGGGTATTCATAAAAGACAGCATTAATCTACCCTTCTGCAATAGCCAGATTCTCCATTATACCACCACTTTTTTTTTTCTTTATGGTATACATCAGTGGATAATTTATCAAAGAGATTAGCATCTTCAAGTGTTTGTGAGAACTCATTTTTTTATCAGTGATGGGGTCCTTTTTGCTGGAAATGTCATGTGTTTTGTTGCTTAATTTTCCTGGAGGAAGATACATAACCCAAGCTGCACAGTAGCTCAAAATGATGGAGTTGAATTAATTTAAATTCTAAGAAATTTTAGTTACAATGAATGTGAATCATAGGATCAACATTAGTCTATTTGTTTGGGTTTTATTTAAAAAAAAAAAAAAGCTTTTGCAGAGAGCCTTTCAGGCAATTCTATGATTTTAATTGAAGAGTCTGTAGTAGTACTACATCTTAGAATGCAGATGTTTACAGAATTTTTTGCCTTTCTTTACGTTGCTAATCAATCTTTTCTTAATAAAACCTTTTCCTTTTTCAGAGATAGCCCTCCTCACGTTCCTGTAAAAGAACTCTCCACAAAGTTGGTCATTAGCATCATTGGCAATATGAGTTCTACAATTCGTCATTTCTTTCCAGATCTTCAGGTTTTCCCAGCCTTGGGCAATCATGACTACTGGCCACAGGTAAAACAAGTTAGAAATTTGTATGTATCACAATGAGTGTGTTCCTAACCCCACAGAGAGCAGGTGTGAAAAATAGTTAAATTCATGTAACTATCATTTTGGAAACAGTGTTCTATGATTGTCCAGTTAGCATTTAAAATTATAAACAGTCCAAATCAGGAACAGAAAATACATCTCTTTCTCTCTGCAAACACTGATACCAGGTAAAATCTGTACATTGTCTGAGGACATGCAAATTTACTGCTCATCATTCCTCATGGCTTAGAACCAGCAGGTATCACCACAGTTAATACACACTAATTTTTTCTTGTGTGTCATGCATATGTGTACAATAAGTTAATCTAACAGAAATTACATCCTTAGTGGATCTGAGAGGCTGTGGTATGATTTAAGACCTATTGGAAACCCTACAGGAAATCTGTCAGCTGGCATTGCTGGATTTATTATTTTTTTTTATCAGACTGCTGGCAGAATTTTTATAATGTTCCCATGTTTTTTCCACTATTATTAAATATGTCTTTTTTTCTTTCCTTATTGGACGCTTAGAAGTGCTCGCAGTGCTAGTTTCCTGGACACGAGTGCCATTGCAGCTGAGGACAGTGCGTTTTTACATTCAGTGTTCTGTGAATATTGTTCTTGGCATTGCTCAAAAGTAAACAGTTGCCTCACGTGTCCTTTAAAGCGTATTGCGCCTTGGTCTAGCAGCACACAGATCTGTGCAGCAAATTCTGTCACTGGATCTGAGAGGGTCAGAAGGGGTGTGGAGCAGGTCAACTAAAATATTTTATCTGAAATCACAGAATGTTAGGGAATGGACCTCTGGAGATATCAAATCCAGCCTACCTGCCAGACCAGGACCCATCTAGTCTAGGGCAGGTCACACAGGAACACATCCAGATGGGTCTTAAAAGTCTCCAAGGAAGGAGATTCCACAACCTCCCTGGGGAGCCTGTTCCAGTGCTCTTGAACCTCTACAGTAAAGAAGTTCTTCCTCATGTTGATGTCGAGTGTGCTCCAGTTTGTGTCCATTTCCCCTCATCCTGTCACAGGGTACAAGTGAAAACAGGTTGCCCCTTTCTTCCTGACACCCAGCCCTCATATATTTATACACATTAATTAGATCCCCCCTAAGTCTTCTCTTCTCCAGACTAAAAAGCCCTGGATCTCTCAGCCTCTCCTTATAAGGCAGGTGTTCCAGTCCCCAAATTGTCTTCGTAGCCCTCTGCTGGACTCTCAAGTAGATCTCTGTCCCTCTTGAAATGGGGAGCCCCAGAACTGGACACAATACTCCAGGTGAGGTCTCACCAGGGCAGAGTAGAGGGGGAGGAGGACCTCCCTTGTTCTGCTGGACACACTTTTCTTAATGCACCCCAGGATACCATTGGCCCTCCTGGCTACAAAGGCACACTGCTGTCCCATGGAGAACTTGTTGTCCACCAGGACTCCAAGGTCCCTCTCCACAGAGCTGCTCTCCAGCAGATCACCTCCTAACCTGTACTGGTGCATTTTATTCCTCCTGCCCAGGTGCAGGACTCTGCACTTATTCTTGTTGAACCTCATGAGGTTCCTCTTGGCCCAGCTCCCCAGTGTGTCCAAATCTCGCTGGATGACCGCACAGCCTTCAGGTGTCTCAGCCAAACCTCCCAGTTCTGTATCATCAGCAAAGCTGCTGAGCAGACACTCTACACCATCATCCAGGTTGTTACTGAAGCATAATGGGAGTTCAGCAACATCCCTTCACACCCCCAGAGAGTTTTATTCCTTCTTTCAGTGTTATTCCTTAGGCTTGCCAGGATGTATATTGGTGTAGTAGGTGACTGTCATTACCAGTATCATTGCTGGAGTTGGTGATTCCCAAAGCAGGGAGTAACAGAGGTGCTTAGAGAGGGGAGAGGGAAATACGAGAGGCAAAATAAGAGCTAAACATCTCTTGGAAATGTCAGTGCACAAATGAAAATGAGACTTCAGTCTCCTTGTGCTCTTATTCTGGTGGTACGGCTTCAGCTTCTCATGTCCGCTGACGGTGGGCCAGGCTGATTCACCAGAAATGACTGTTAAAGTATTTTGGTAAAAAACACCTTGATTGCAGCCTTACTCAGCGTTTTGTTTTCATTTTGTTTTGTTTTTTTAAAAAGTCTTAACAGAGAAGAGTTGCCATTCAGTAGTCTCCTTTGATACAGAAGAAAAAACCGTATACAGTGACCTTGTAGACAAAAAATATAGTGACTTTCCTAATAAATATGACTTCCATTTGCAAAATTAAATCTGAAGATAGAAAGAAGATGGTCAAGAGAGACAGATGGGCAGCAAATAGTATTTTGAAGCAGGCTGCTGGTTGGAATAACTTGTAATTCTCTCTGCACAAAGCTGCCCAGCAGCGTTTCTGTGATAATTTGCTTTGAGACAACAGTGCACAGCCCTGGCAGGCTTTCCTGTTACTGTCTGAAAAAAAAAACAAACATGGGATCAGAATTTCCCACTATGGGGTCATTTCAGGTTGTTGATGGCATTTCTGTTTTTCATATGGATATGCCTGGCAAATGTCCCATAGGCTGGAAGCAGTGTGGATCAAGCCACATGCTGCAGGCTGTTCCAGAGCAAGTGTGAAAGCTGCACACTCACCATGCACCAAAGAATTTTATTGCTCTCTATTGCGTTCTGACCTGTCTGTCTTAACAATTTAAGGGTCTTGGGTGATTTTTCTTGGCAGAGCCTGTTCAAAATACTACTCAGGTTAATCAAGCATTGGGGTACCTTCAGATTGGATATTGTCTTACTGGTTTCACATCCTTGCTTCTGCTTAACACAAGCTCCTGAAGTGCTGTCTAATCCACAAGTTTCCAGAGTGCTGACTTGCCTGGGTCCCAACCACCTTCAGTCCATAACGTGGCCTCTTATATGAGATCAGGTTTTGCTCTCTCTGTGGGTGACTCATAGCTCTGGCTGAACTGATACGGCTCAGAGCTTTCTTAATGACTGGTATCTGTGCACTGCCAGCAACAAATGTCTTAACAGACTTCTGATTGCACCACTCCTAGACAGAGACCTAGTGCCTAAGCCCCTAGTAAAGTTGGTTTAGTTTTGGAGATCTTAGAAAGGTCAGGTTTTATGTGTAAGAAAACATGCGCTGTCATACTGTTCCTATTTTTTGACCTCTTTTTTTTTCTTCTAGCACCAAGAGTCCAAGTAGGTATTTTAGGAAAGGCAAAGACAGGCTAGGATCTTCCTGTCAGGGTTAGATGAGAACATGGCTCTTACCAGGCTGCAGTGCTTGGGCATTGCTTGGCTCAGAATGAAGAGCACTACAGTCCTAATTAGAGCCTTTGGGAGAAAACAGACAAAACTTGTCTGTTAGGTTTTAAGTGCTTTGTGGCTAGAATACAGGATATCATGGAAAAACTAGTGAATTTCACCAGAATGTTTCTGAGAGCTGCAGTGGTGTTTTGGGGAGCTGCTATGAACTCCAATTTACTTGAAAAAGTCACCTTCTGTAAAAGAAGTTTATGTTCAAGGTTTTCCTTCAAGAGACCTCATATTTAGACTCTGAAACATCAGTTTATATATTTATTAATTTTGCAGATTGTATGGTTTTCCACTCTGCTGTGCTCCCAAGGCTTGAAATATTTCTGGTGTTAGTTTATCAATGCATGAACAAGGCTATAGAGCCAGTGCTGACCAAGTTCAGACATTTGTTCCTGATCAGTAGTGCTGGATGTGCAGAAGTTTTTTTTCTCCTTTCTTGAGTTACCCCACTGGATACACTTACATGTTGTGTGAGAGGGCAGGTCGGATAATTTAGTGTTTTTTTTATTTTGTCTCTGTGTCTCAATGCTAAGACTTGGGCAGGTTCTGCTCTCTCACAGGATCAGCTTCCTGTAACTACCAGTGAAGTTTACAATGCTGTAGCAGATTTCTGGAAACCTTGGCTAACTGATGAAGCAATCAATACCTTCAGAAAAGGTAAAATATGCCAGTAATGCAGTGTAAAGCTAGGGCTTAGAGAACTAATATTTCTATAGATTTGTCCCATTTGTTTAGCTAAGTCTCCTAGAATGAATCAGCACAATGGATTATCTGTAATGCTTCTCCTGGAAGAAGGTACTTGTCTTCAGGTTACATTTCTTCTCTTCTGATGCAATAATTATTGCTTCTTGTAACATGAGTAGTATTACTGGCTTTGTACTAATGCATGTGAAATACCTTGCTGCCTTCAAGACCTCATAATAAGACCTTAGATAAAGGTGATGATGCAGGAGAAGATTTAAATTTAGTTGTAAAAAAATTCATGCAATGCTGTTTTTGTTTTGATATTATATGCATTTCAGAGCATATTGAATAAGCACATACTTGTTCAAGTTTTGATAGCACATTGTCTTGGGGATTACACTCTTAATTGCATCATATTTGTGTCAAACTTGAATTAAACTGGGAGAATATTGATATCCTAATTACAATTTCTCTTTTTAGCAAAGGATTCAAAAGTTCAGCCTAATTTCCTATCCACTCAAACACTGGGGATTTAGAAGTTTAATTTGTGGTTTGGTGTCTTGAATGAGATGGAACTCTGGGTAAGAGTGGAAGTAGAAATACTAATAGGAAAAATGAAACTCAAAGGGGCAGACCTTAAGTTAGGGTATATTGTTCTAGCTCTGTTGCCATGGCTCCACTGAAGTCTTTGAACTCTGAAATTGCACCCATTGAAGAAGCTCTCTATGCCATGGAGAGTTTTAGAAGCTTGGATTGAAAAACATGACCTTTACTTTTCATCATACTCCACTCTGAGGTTAAGTGACTTTCAAAGTACAAGGCTGCTAAACTCAAACATTTCTTTCCTGGAGGAACTTAGAGGTTTGCAGTATTTAAAGAAATGTGAACTTTTTTCACAACTAATCTGTCTGTCAGTGTGGAAGAAACATTACAGGGCACTTCTTGTGTGACAGCTGAGTAACTGCATCTGAAAACTGTCAAATAAACACAAGGGCAATTACAGGCAAGAATTTATAAATTCAGTGTCGACTTCTACTAAAATGTTGCAAAAGCCAGGTTCTTAAGATAGTTTGTTGTGATAAGGTGATGTGTGGCTTCAATAAATGTGCCATATTGCGTTTTATCAGAAAGAGTGAGGCTGTGTATTCTGTAAGTGCTGTGCTTTCATTCTAAAGTTGATCTTTAAAGTCTTGCCTTTCATTTTTCAGATGATGTTGGTCTTATTTTCACAGGTGGCTTCTACACGCAGCTGTTTGAATCCAGTGATAGCTCCCAGTCACTCAGGATAATCAGTCTGAACACAAATTTGTATTACAGCCCCAACAGTGTGACTGTGAACATCACTGACCCAGCCAACCAATTTGCCTGGCTGGAGAGAATACTAGAAACCTCTTCACAAAAGAAGGAAAAGGTAGGGGCTGTGAGCAGAACCTGTCAGCATTAGTTGTTTCAACTTGGAAAAGAAAAAAAGAAGTAAGAAATAGAGACAATAAAAATAGAAACATGATTCTAGAAGAATATTAATGCTGCAAAAGTGAAATTTCATTTTAAAAAGAATTCTTCCTTGAATATGCATATTGTACTACAACAATTAATAAAACAGTTGAATGCAGTTTCTCAAATTATACAGAAAAATACCTTTTCTCTCTTACTATGTTTACTGTAGAAGCCAGGATGAGAATACTTTGACTTTTGTTTCTGACTCTTTTTGCTCATAGCATTTAATTGTAAAATGTGCATCCTTGGCCTGAGACAAAAGCTAGCATATTTCATTTACATTTTTATGTAATTACAAGTATCAAAAATAGAAATTAGAAAGGAGTTCATCGGCCAGAAAACTTAGCCAACCTGCAGCAATTGCTATTATTTGAGTGTTACAATAAATTATCTTATAATACTCGTGTTTGGAAGTGAGGCTATAAAATGCTGCCTTGTTTTCGATTGGTTGGTGTAGGGGTTGGATCATCATCTGACCAGAAAAAGTGTTTAACTGAAAACATGTTTACATTTCGCTACACTGGTGTAATTTTAAAAATACTGTATTAGAATAGGGAGAAAGGAGAGATTTCCCTTCCTCATAAAACCCTGCAGCCTATTAGTGTGTGCAGTTGAAACCAAGTCTTGACCTCACACAGTGGGGTTTTAACCAGTTCGTCTGTGTTTCTGTTGACTCTCTGACCATGCAAGCTCTGTAATATTCTAAATTAAAGTTTTATTACTATCCCCTTGAGATGCCAAATCGTAAGCCTTGCCCCAGTAACTTTTTATTTTTTTCTCATTTGAAATAATTGATTGAATTTTCCAATAAATCACACGGATTTATTGGAATAAATATTTTTTCCCAAAAATATACTGAATTCACCAAAAAAAATTAATCTATCTTTTCTCATTTAAATGTAAACATTTATTGTTTGTATTTTATATAACTAAACAGTTATGATTTATAGCTTTCGTAATGCCATTTCTGCAGTAGCATTGTTGTGCAATTGTGGTGAGCGTTTCTAAGTTACAACTAATAGTTTAAGTTTCAAATGAAGGTGTTCATTGTGCCTTCTGTATCTTATTCCTTAGGTGTATGTAATAGGACACGTTCCCATAGGATACTTGCCATATGCAAGGAACACTACAGCTATCAGGGAGTATTACAATGAGAGGCTGGTCAAGATTTTTCGCAAATACAGTAGTGTGATTGCGGGGCAGTTTTTTGGACATACACACAGAGATAGTATCATGATCCTCCTGGATGAAGAAGGTAATGATGCTTGTTGAATCCTTCATCTTTTTTTCCTTATTTAAAAGCAAATTAATACTTTCCTGCATGTTCTTGCTAATCAGTATCTGCTGTAAATAATGGAAAAAGGAAATTTGGCACTACTGCTATTTATCCATGAGAGTTCAAGCCTCACACCCAATTTTTTCCAAAGAGAACCTTGCAAAGCAGACTTTTTTTTTTTTTTTTAAATCAGAAGAGACTTTCCAAGCTTCTTGTGTTTTTTGGTTTTTTTTTTTTTTTAAATGAATGCTTATGCCTAGACAAGAATTTCTAGTCTTTCCTCTCCAGTCTCTCAGTGACATGGGCAAATTATACTAGCCAGTTGCTATTGTGTAATGTGTCAAAGGGAATGTTCTCAGGCCAACTAGACATGCTCTATGTTCTTGTGTTTCCTGCATCATTACTGTGCCTCTCTGCTGAGTTCCCTGCTGCTTCAAAGTTAATTAAGATAAGGGTAAGCAGGAGGCAGGGGAAAGAAAGTCTCTACCTGTTGCATCTCTTAGATCAGCTAATTTCTCTCCAGGAAAAGCACCCAGGTTTGAAATTTTTATTTATTGCTTTGAAATTCCTTCATTTAAGCATGGCCATGTGGAGCCCTCTAGCATCTCTTGACAGATCTCTAACAAGCAACTCGTTAAATAAATATTTCTGTTGGTACCACAGAACAGTGAGAGGTCCACTGTTTTGCTTTATGTAAAATACCCATATATTATTTGGCTCTTCATTTTATATGAACTCATAAAAGTAATGCCCAAAATGCTGACTGGAGTAACAGTACTCTAAATCTTATACCTTTTTACTTGGCATTATCATGGAATTAATCTCCAGCAAAACGGATTCCACTGAAGGAACTGACTTTTTATGTATTTTTCAAAATGGTATTCAAGGCAGTCTTATACTTAGATATTTTTGTATCTTGTCCCATTTGTGCATAAAATCAACTCTACTGCATATTTCACTGAGGACAGACTGATCTTGGTGCCTTGTCATTGCAGTTTGCATGTGCAAGTAACTGCTTCCAAATTATTTTAATAATTTTGCATCCTTTGCCAAAATTTACACAGTGAAATTGCATGTAGCTGAATGCAGGTTGTGTTTATTTGTACAGTTTCAGGCTGTCTTCATGCTATTTTCTTCTTGACAAAATTCCAGAGAATTCAAGATAAAGGTGGTACTGTAGCCAAAATCAGTGTACTGAGGTACAGAGTTCAGTTTTATCTTCTCCAGAAAAATCTGATTTTCAAGCTTTCACAGCTTCTGCCCCGATGTGGAGATTGACCTTGTGATTTCACTGCTGTGATGTTGTCAGAGTAATGAATAGTTTGGGCTTCTTTTTTTTGGCCCACAGAAAACCTCTCAATATACTTACCTTCATATTCTGTCTAATTAAAACCCTTGTGCGTCCTCATGTTTCGGCTGCTGTGAAGATCATCAGTGTTCACATACTAGGTGCTGGGCTAACCTAGATGAGGGAAGTCAGCCAGGGTCAGGTAGTGGTACCCTGTTGTTTCTAATAATGTCATAAAACAAAAAGGTACATAAAACAATAGATCAAATACAGCATGGAGACAGCAACCAGAAGTTTTGAATATTTCTTTAGTAGAAAAACATAAAATACAGGGACCTTACATATAGCAAGACCATTTTGCACTGGTCGTTGCATTGGTGGGAAGCCTTTAGTATAGATAGACTTAACTGGTACAGTGATTTTGGTCTACCCAGTGGAAGTACAGAAGGAGTTCATAGTGGTGTAGCTAATCCAAGTGGAAAAAAAAAGTTAAGGTATCTGAGCCAGTCACTGGTTCTTGCTGTGTTGGTTTTCTACAAAAACATTTATTTGAGAAAGAAATGGCTGAAAGGGAACTGTTTCCTCACCTTCCCCCTTTCTGCAGAAAAACCAGTAATTTCCTTGTTTGTGGCACCTGCTGTAACCCCAGTGAAGAATGTGTGGCAAATGGAGTCCAATAACCCTGGTGTCAGATTGTATCAGTATGATCTTCCTGATTATAGCTTGCTGGTAAGTAAAGATTTTTAGAGCATTATTTAGTGTTGTTAAACATGACAGCAAGATGCCATCCTGTGTGGTATTATGGCTGTTGGGGCGAGGCTGGTGCTTACTCTGACTTTTCTTCCTGGGCAAAGGAAAGGAGATCTGAAGGAGAACTTGGTGAGTCTTTCTGTGCCTGCAGGACTACCCAGTGCTTCCTGGTCTCTGTGGAATATTCTTATCGTGTAGAATCAAAGACAGTCTGAATTTTTCTGGGTAGAATCCTGAAACGATTTGCAGGGAGCTCTGCAAGGGTTAAAAAGGTTCACCTAAATCCTGGGCTACTTTACACACCGGATGCTTTGTGCTGGGGATAGCCTGAGCTTTGGGGATGCAGTCCATTAAATGCTTCTAAGGGGTGTAGAAGAGCAGACAAGGAAAGCACTTCTAAACCTGTGATGTCTTACAATTATTCATCTTCATGTGTAGATTTTATACTTTTTATAGGAAATTATAGACAAATTTACAGGGAAAAAACTAGAATGGTGTTATTGTGTAATCTCTTGTGATTTTTAAAGATAAAGCGAATCCTGTACAATTATTTTGTCTCTGAATGACTTGGATGTTCTTTCTCTAATTCAGGGTGGAACCTTGACCTCGCTGAGGTCAGTGACAATGCCTCCATCCTGCAGCTTCCCTGGGGCTGGGGCTTCTCCCCGGAGACCTGGCTAATGCAGACTGCTCCTTTCTTGTGCAGATTTCACTCCTACATCTCCATCTCTCCCTTTCCCTTAAATTTTCCCTGGGACGTTTTCTGTCCATTCTGCCTCTCAACAGTGCCCACAGAAAAGAAACTTCTGTTTCTCACCGTTTTGCCCTGTTCCTTGAGCAGACATGAGAATGGTGGAGTTCCGTTCACAGTTTGGACAGGAAGGACCTCTAACACTGCTGCCACTGCTGCCTCTTGTGGCTCCTTTCTTTTCCCCTCCCCATCCCCCCACCATTACTGCACGGCAAGTACCAGCTTTGGGTGTAAGCCCAGCTCTTGGGGTGGGACGTGACCTTCTATTCAGTTGTAAATAACGAGGAGTGACAGCTTCCTAATCAATATATCACTCTAGAGACTTAATGAAGCGGGGAAGAAAGCAATACAGCCATGCCTAGTTTGTCTGTCTTTTTTTTTTTTTTTAACTGTAGGATCTTTGGCAGTTTTACTTGGACCTCAGAGATGCCAACAAGAAAAATGAATCAAACTGGAAATTAGAATACATCCTGACTAAAGCTTATGGCATTGAAGACTTGAAGCCAGAAAGCCTGTATGAAATGGCCAAGCAGTTGTCTGTGCCACACAGCACACTGTTTGAGCAGTACTACAGTAACTTCATCGTGAGTTACAACAAAACCATTGTCTGTGAAGAGGGGTGCAAGATCTGCCACATATGTGCAATCCAGTATTTGGATTACTCCTCATACACAGATTGCATCAATCGGAAAGCAGCGTGGAGATGATGTCTGTGCAGTTGATGCTGATAGTGACTTTAGCCTGTGATTTAAAGAATCTGCTCATCCTGTCACCCAATCACTGACATGCTGACAGGGAGCCTGTGGGACTTCTCTGAATTACAGGGAGCACTCAGTCTCCCTAGATCTTTCTTCGTGTGAACATGTTTTTCTTCCACATCTAAATAAAAGTTTATTTGCTATGCAGTAGTAGCAAGATCCTTTGCTGTTGTTTCCAATATCCTGCACCTTCTGTAACAGGCATCCCAGTATGTGGGAATGGAAGTTACTCACCCAGTTCTTTGGAAAACCATGTCTCTTTTTCTCAGGGTGTGTAGATGTAGGCAATGCCATTTCAGTCATAGGATTTGTATGGGGCCAGGTTTCAACCATCTGCTGTCACAATTTGCAAACTGCAATCTGTGAAACCTGCATTTGCTGAGACTGGAGTGCAGTTATGTTGTTGATGTGATGCCAGTATTTGGTATCTCCCTGTGCCAAGTTTTCTTTTCCTTCTTAACCCCTTAAACACACCTTTGCCTAGGGGAGTGTTCCAATGGCAGCATAAAAGTCATTGTCTTGATGGAACACAAACCTCCCTCCTTTAAATACATAATGCATTTTTTCAGGATGTGTTTGCTTAGCACAAAGGGCTTATGATAGAGCTATGTACACTGCTATCAAGCAATCTCCTGGTGTAAGATTCTGCAGCAGACCTTGAGTCAGGTTTGAATTGCTCAACACCACTAATTAGGCACAGCATATACCTTCTTTGTGCAGCACAGGTAAACATGCACTCGTTATGGGGGTTTCTCAGCTATCTTTCTTTCGTAGAGCAGTCTAGTACTTACTGTGAAGATTATCCCATGTATGAATTTACAGTTGCACAGATGCACTTCTTCCTCTTCTTCCTCTTCTTGTGATTAAATATGTGCACAAGGTGATAATATGAAGAAGGCTGTTAGTATCTAGTATGTATAACTGAAAGGGACCTTTACCCATTTTCTATCACATCAAGAGCTGTACCTCTGGAACCTTTAGTCAATACAATACTATACAGATGCTACTCTAGATAATACTATTCCAGAATAACCAGAGCTGTAGAAGTGGTTATGAGACAAATTTAATTGGTAACTGTTTGTTTTCCCAAGATTAAAGCCTTTACTGTAGCTGTTGAGGAACTTTCTGGTTTAGTTTCCACCCAAGCTTGAAATACTTCACAGAGTATTTCCGGACAAATTTTCAAAGTCTGTAGTACTCAAAACTGTGGCTGCAGATAGCTCAGATTTGTCATGCATCAGTCACCCACAGAGGAAGTGGTTGTTAAATTTGCATTCAGAAAGAAATCCTCCAGTGGCACTTATGTTTAGGAATGCCATTAATAATGCACAGTAGGCAGTCCTGTATTTTAAAGTCTGTACTTGGAGAGGGTATGGTGGGCATGTAAACTCTTCAGACTTATCTGTGCTGGCTGATCTCAAACGTATCTGGATATGTAAATAACCTGAACTAATGTGGGTTAACAGGCTGTGATTGTGAGGAAGTAGCAGAAAGTTTCAGCACTGGAAGCTGATTCCCTCAGTGCTGGATTTGTTTCCTGGTTGTGTTTCTCATGGGTTTGTTAATTAAAAAATGCCTTTGTTACCAGAATCTGTTCTCCAAGGGCAAGCAAGCAAAGCTGCAGGAGGATAGCTTAAGGGCAGTGGCAGCTGACAGCTGAAGCTGGAGCTTCCTCCCATTTGCCAGGTAGGTTTTGTTCAATTCAGTATTGTGCTGTGAATAACTGTCTATTTCACATACTGGTCTGTTTCAGTGAGTTCTGCAATTTCTGTTTAAGCTTAATACCTACAAGAGCTCGTGGAAACGATAAAAATTATCTAGCTGTGTTCTTCCATTAAGGAGTTCTTTATTGCTGAGCTTCAGAGAGAGCTGAACCACATGGCAGATTAGTAGCTACAGAACTCGAGGAAGCATGGATGGCTTGTTGGGTATCTTGCTTCCTGGGTTTTTTTTTGTATATGTCTCAGTAGATGTTATTTAGTGAGTGTGAACAAATGAATCCCTACAAATGTCTAAATAGGAAGCTGTGATCCAGACATACTTCTTTTAAAATCTGGACTTCAATCGAAGCCAAGAGTTGGATGGCATCAGCCGAGGAGGTTGCTTTTGTTTCAGCCAGAGAGGAAAGATCCAGGAGTATGTTTGACTGCATCATCTTGCATCAGACATAAACCAAGGAGAGAGCTTCTAGGAATGTTACATTGTAATAAACATGAGATAAGTCATACTTAGGTGGCACCTGGGTGTAAGGGGAAATAGAAGGTGACCCTGATATTTTTGTTTCAAGTTCCTACTTTATTCCTTCTAGGAAAGTTCTAAAGGTAAGTTATCTTTTCCTGACCGCTTTTCTAAGGAATCATAGAAGATGCCAAAGAGGCATGGCCTGATAAAGTCGCTGACTCCTCTAGACCAGATTCCCATTTCACTTTTTTGTATATTTTGTGGTACCATCTCGAATGAAGGATCACGGGGCCACATTTGACAGACAAATTACCCCACCTAGTGGAGTAAAAAACTTCATTTATCACAGTTAAACTTGAAGCATATAAACAAGGAGAGTAATTTCTCAAAATACTCCAGGATTTAACTTGTTACATAATTCTGGAAGGAAGTACGTCTGCTTCCTTGTAGCAGCACTGCCACGTAGCACTTGCTCTGGGTATTAAATGGTTGCTGGCTCGTAGAGGCCATGTCACTTGATGGATCCTGAACCCAGCAGTAGGTGCAAGTCTCAGCCCACATCCAGGGAAGAAGTGGAACCTACAGGAGGGATCCTCAATGTACAGCTTAGCTAGCCAGCAGAAAAGGGATGTGATGGAAACCAACAATCTATCCTTAAGCAGGCTGGAATCTCCTTCCAATTAGTTTCTGTGCTTTAATTCCTTCGTGAAGTTACCTGTTTGAGTCTGCATCTACATTAATAGGTACTGCAGCCTAATAGGAGTGCCTTCTTTTAACAGAAGAGTTGGTGCTGAGAAGCTGATGTGACTGCTGCATATTTCATAAGCAGTCGGGGAACATCAGGTATGCCCTTGAAGTGCAGCTGCCAGCTGTGTTGCATCTGAAAGCGCACTCTCCAAGAGCACTCTGCAGCATGAATAAAAGCACAGTAAGTGGGGATGATGAATAAATTGTTCAAAGGTGTGCTCCTGATCCAAACTAAAGTGAAGGTGCACCCAGAGGCCAACATTAATTGCTTTAGATTGGAGCACTCAGTAGTGTCTGGATGTGGTCTTGTTATTGCTATTGTTTTTCACTGCCAGCCTGAAGAAATTGAAATTACTGGAGGAGATGGACAGTGAGTGAACATATTGTTAGTGAAACTGAAGTGATGAACTTAAGTTGTCTAAAGACAAAAAAGAGGTAACTAAGTTAGTCCCTTGTGGTCCATTTCCTGTGTGGACTAGTGATAAGCACGTAGCATCTTCAAAGATAAGTAGCTAGTTTAACACTGACATTTAAGTCCCCTCTGTGAAAACAGCAATCTCCAAGAAGGTTAGTTGTCACATCTTCCTAAGAATAAAACCTCTTAGGAGTCCCTCTTATGTCCAGTCAAGAGGAACTATGACAATGTCGATGAAGAAAGGGAGCATAAATGTCTAAACAAGATTAGTTGCTTTCCTCTTTATTTTCCAAAAGCTGAAAACTCATTTTTATCTGCTTACCACTACAGCATTCAAAAAGAAAATATTGCTTTAGATGATTCTCTTGGCATCTCTGAGCCTCAGCTTGCTTGTTCTGCTGGAGGAGCATCTACCTAGGAATTGTAGCAGTTGTGTTATTTGCTAGTATGCAAAGAAACCTAGTGTAAAATTGTCATTTTTATACCTAGTGTGAAATATCACAACTGTAGAAATTCAAAGAAAACACATGGAGAAAAAGATAACAAAAATGTTAACCATCATATGTAGGTTTAATTAGTTTCCAGTGGTTGTGGGAATGGCAAAAGCACTGTGCTGATTGAAGGTTGCCAGTGTGCTGCTGAACACTGTACAGCAGTTCCTGGAAAGTGAGTATCAGGAGAGTGGCCACAGAGAGGATGGAACATGGCAGTAGGTGGATGACTCAAATTGTAACAAGAGAGAATCACTTAAAACTGAAAATGTTGAAAGCAAAACCACTGGAAACGTGGCAAACCTCAGACCCAAGCACTTCATGGAGCAGTGGAAGAAGCATTGATGTGCTTACAGATGTGGCCAAATTACAGCTTCTTAAGCACAAATTACGTTGCCTTCAATGGTAAAGCTGTAATGAAAGACTGGAAAATTCCTTATATTATCTGCATTTCTATAGAGTTGTGATCTGAATCTGTCTGTCAAACGTGTTACAGATAATTAATTATTGAAATATTCCTCAGTTATGTCTTTCAGCTTGCACTGGGTAAGAAAACTGGACACTGCTCTCACTGTATAAACTCTTTGTTGGATTTTAAAGGAGCCACTGAGACATCAGCAATAATTATGCTGGAGAAGTTTCAAATGTGGAGTTGAGAAAAAAAAAGTGTTTCCCCTCCTGCAAAGCATCCTGAAATTTCAATATTTCCCACTGGAAAAAAAAAAAACCAAGAACTTGTTGAGATTTTAGGGAGATATGCAAAGTAGGGATTTGCACCTGAGCCTTCCACCTTCCACCTCAAGCACTTGCTGTGCTCCTGTCACGGTGCTGACTTTGCTTCCTCCATCTACCTTGGGACTGAACAACTTTCTAAATGAAAATGTCATTGAAACGGTTACATTTATATAAGGAATTCTGATACAGACAGAGCATTGTCCACTGAAAACTGTTAAAGAGTTCTCAATAACTTCTCCCACATGCTATAAAGTTTGACACCGTTCCTGTCCAACACAGTACATGCCAATGAATACACTGTATCCACTTTTTTATTCCTATATAATCAATGGGTTTTGATAGTTCATGTGGGCCAGATGATCAGCTGGTAAAAACTGACTTTGGAGCACTAAAATTAGTGAAGTGATGAATAAAGTAATGAATAATCCTACTTGACATTCAGGAATGGGGTTTCAAAATACCTAAAAAATATTTCTGTGATACAATGGAGTGCCAACCAGAACTGAACAAGTAGACTCAGGTAGTAGTATTGATCAGTATATGGCTTTTCCTGGAATAAAGCTACCTGTAGCCCAGAGTGACTTCATAACTCAGCTATCCCACTTCCCCCTCCAAGCTACGCTGGATATTTGCCCATACATTGTTGATTTATGGTACCTAAATACGTGCTGACAGCCTTAAGTGTACAAACCCAAATGAATTGTGCTTCCGGGTCTTCAGGTTTGATGTTCGTTGCCTGTAGATGGAAAACTCTTATACAGTGTTTCTAGGGAGGTGAGGCACTCTGTATATTGAGGATTTTGGAGTTTACAAGGCAATTTAGAAATGCCTGAGGCTGCTGAAGAATGGCAATTTCTCTAGGCTCTTGTATAAGCATTGAACACAAAATCTCCAGTGTTCAGTCTAGCAGGATCTTCCTTCAAGAGGGGGTGGTGATAAAAGCCTGTAGTTGTGTTCTCAAAATACGTGCAGAAAGACTCTTCCAGATGGAAGGGTACCTTAAAACTCTTCCATACTGCTTTGGCTTTTTTATGCCTGATGAAATGGGAAGCATCCGTTTTTAGTTACTTTGAAAATCCTTCCCTGGCTAACATCTCATTCCTAGTTTGTTGGACATTTCAGGCAGAACTTGTTCCATATATTATATTTTACACCTATGAAAACTGCCATCTGGCACAAAGCATTTTTAAGCCACTTGAAACTTGAGACTGTGGTAAGATATCCCACTAAAAGATTTTGATTTTGTTGCAGCTGATTGCAATGAGGCGTGCATTTTACCTAGCTTTAATTAAGGCACTGCAAAAAACATTTAACTTAGTCTCACAGGAGGGGATATTTGATGTTGTTTTTACATCAACCTAGCTGAAACCTTCCAAGTTTTTTAACAGACTTTGTTGATAGCTAACAAGGCATGTTTCAGGCTGTCTGCTCTTAACAAAATCTCCTCATTGTTTCTTTTTTTTTTTTTAATTTTTTTAAAAATCTAATTGAAAGTGTTTTACAAAGCTTGAAATTCTAGACAGGCACAGGATTTTGCTCAGAATAATTGCTAGTGTACAATGGAGGACTTTTCTATAGTATTTCTTGTGTTTCTCCCCTCCTCCAGTCCCCCGCAGCCAAAGCAAATTTCTGCGAAGTGGTGTCAAAAAACCATAGCAACTATCTTGTGACAGAGCTGAGGAGCTTTTGTTCTTCAGAAGACTCATTAATTACTTATGTTGCACCCAGCCCACAGTCCCATCCAATGTGATTCTGGGAATTTTCTGCTGGAAAGGGTTGTATGGGTGGAGGACTCCCCTCAGAGCAACCCAGGGGGGAAGCAGAGTGTCTCGTTCGTAGCCTATGTGGCCGTGTGAGGCTGTGGGGACAGATGGAGGGATTCCCACTGCCAGGAGATGGGAGTTGTCTCTTGTGCCCTGTCAGGGGACGGAGGAGCAGGAGCAGGGGGCTCGCATGGGGAGTGGGTGGGAGGCAGGCTGGTGGAGGAGCGGAGGAGAGCCGAATACATTTAGCGGGCTCATTAGGGCTTGTGTCTGGGCAGTTTGCCATCGGGTGTGGGCACTGCTGCTGGGGACCTGCTGGTTGCTCAGTATGTGCATGTGCTCACGGCAGGCACACAAGTCCTCACTCTCAGCGGCTAGCTGGGCAACCACCACCCTTCTCCTCAGCCCTTCTCTCTACTCAGGAGTTTTAAGTTACCCTCTAAGGTGCAATGTTTTTCCCTGTCACAGAATCATATTTCATCTTTTATTTAATTGCTAAATGTCAGCTATTACTTTTTGGCTTTTGTGTAGTATCAGTGCAAATCAAGTTTTTGGTGGAGTCCATTGTTCAGAATATGCCAGCAATTAAGCTTTGACCCATCAAAACAGTCAAAAAGTTCCCAATCACTTACTATATTTGCTTAGTCCATAAGACCTCCTGGCTACAGCAGAAATCCAGCCCACCAGAGTTTGTATTCTTGAATAAATTAGCCACCTATGACACAAACAGCACCTCAAATAATTCTGGAAATTTAGAGTCCAGACAAATTAATAATTAGGAAATCTGAACATGGCTCTTCCTATGGCCTGTCAATATTTACCCCAGATACACAGCCAATAAACACCTTAGAACATAAAGTATTTCTATAGCCTAATCACATTTCCTTTGTTCATATAATTATACAGAAAAGCAATTGCTGTGTGATCAGCTGGTAGAGGCAAAAGTGGTTGGTTGTGTATGGGAGAGGGGCGGCCCTCAGCTCCCTGTCTTCTGGGGTGCCAATTGAATGGAGAATAGCATTCTGTCTTACCTAATGATTTATGTGAAAACATGTCAGTGCTTCTCAGTGCCTCTTGAGGGGATGTTTTCCCACAGAAATTTGCATATCTGCCCTAGTGCTGTCTTCACATATTTACACCAGGCTCTGTTTTGCCACCACTTCTCTTCATGGGACAAAGATAGTATTAACAGCCAGGGCCTCATAGTGTGCCATTTCCTTTGCACACATGTTGATTCCCTCTTGAGGCCCCTAACTGCATTCAGGGTCTCTTTGCTTTGCTTTCCCTCCCGAAGAAGAGCTAAGGCTATTTGTGGGAGACCTTGCCCCTTCACCTCTAAGCTGGGGTAAATTGTATCATGACCAGGGGATGTGAAAATCTCTTGCTTCAGCTGCAGTTAGACGACTATTATTATACTGCTACTAAACAAAACCTTACTACAGAGCTACAGGGTTTGGCTTTTTTTGTTTGTTTATTTGTTTGTTTGTTTGTTTGTTTTACTGTATCTCTGATACCCTTCTTAGGTTTTTTTTCAGGTGATAATTTTTTCTAACACTTTGCATGTGTGTAGACAGGGTGACAGACTAGTGTCCCCTCCTTAAATTGCAAAGGCTTTAGCTCTGTGTAGCAAATTGCGCATTCAGCTTAAAGAATAATCTCCATGCATTTCCTTTGTTCAGGCATAAAAACCACCCTTCAGTTTATGCCAGCATAAGGAGTGTTTAGTCTCTTACTAGAAATCCAGCTTCAGGAATTTTGTTTTGATCGCATATATGAGTGATGAAAATGTACTCTTGAAGACATAGTTCCTGGAAAAGAAATCAAGGTGTGGTGAAAAATATGAATTAAATGGTGCTAATTGGTTAGGTTGACACCTAGGTTGGCATGCTTAGAATCTGATGCAACTCCAGTGAGGTCAGGATGAATTTGGCTTCTACATCATTTAACCCAGGCTATGAGAAAGCAAATAATATGTAGACTGCAAACTATGTTTTCCATTAGTATCTAAGGGTGAAAAAAAATTTTCATATATATGCCAAATGTAGATCTAGAAATAGCAATTTTGGTTTTAAACTTTTTCAGTTGTGTAACTAGACAAGTCCTCTACTTGTTAAATTAATTGCTTCATTCAGTGCCTGCTGTTGTGGTTTTTAGTGTCTGGCCAACTTTTATTTCAAGAACATCCTCTTATTGTGTCTATCCAAACTTAGTGAGACTTTGTCACCTACTGGTACGGAAAATAAATAAAGCCCTTGAATTTAGTGGTTAGGGAATAGATTCAAAGTTCATATATATGCAGTGCAGGAAAAATAATGAAAAAATCTTCTCTTTTCAGGTCTCTGGGTACTCAGGATCAGTAAGAATTTTGGTTTCCCTGTGCAGCTGTTATTAACTACCTGATCTCACTTTTTTTAACTCTCTCTCTCTCTCTCTCTCTCTTTATTCTGCCTTCGTCCCTGTCCCAGTTATGATTTACTAGCATTATGAAGAAGGCACACTTGCCTTTTTTTGTTGAATGTTGTAAAATATTCACTAGAATCATATAAGAATTTGTCCTGCTGCTGGCAGAAAGCAGCTCTATAAACAATGTGCTCCTTTGTTTGCCGGAAGCATAGTAACAAACGGATTATGTGTAACAGCCATCTACAGCCCTTTTATTTCATGTCCATTCAGGCTCTGCATGTTTTGCACTGCTTTTAATGAGGCTGCCTGAACTATGGTAACCCCATGACACATTTGTAAGCAAGAGATATTAGATGAAACAGCCCCTTGCAGGACTGCATTATGAAGTGATCTGCTTTCATTACAGGATTTATTTTATAGGTGGTAGACCTCAGCGAGAGGACACTGTGAGCTCAAGCAGCACTTACCTGCTCTGTAAGGACAAGTTCAGGGTCTGTGTGAATGTGAATCTGCTTTCCCACAGTCAAATCTCCTTTCGTTGTGTGGCATAAAACACAACCTTTTTTGTGCATGACCTCTCCTTTGCTCCCCTTCTGCTTCAGGCTCATACTGGAATGATTGATAGTCCTTTATAAAATACTCCATAAAGAACTATTTTACTTCCCCATCAGCAAGAAAACTTGAGTCCTGTCATCCTGTCGTTGTTCCCCCCTCCCAAACAAGTACAGAAACCCCCCAGCATCTTGCAGCAGAATGAAAAGCCTGTTCTTCCTTCTGCCTTTCTTAAGTGTGAAGGTTTCCTCTTTGGAGCTGCAAATGTTTATTTTCTGGCAATAGATCTCACTGTTGTCAAAACCAACCAAACACATATTCATATAATTACAGATAGATGTCTTCTTTTTTTCTCTGGAGGCCTATGAAGGTTTTACTTTTTCTCTATCTCTTTTTCCTTTTTTTTTTTAACATAATTTACACATTTTACTGGAGCAAACTAGAAAAGTGGCATAGTGCCCTATTTAAGTCTTCTGTGGTTTGTTTGAATGTAATCTGTTCTCAAGACCTTTTGTTTGCTCTTCTGCTCTTCAGTCATTATCAGAATCAAAACTAGGCAGATTTTGCATAAGAAATATTGTTACAATATAGAAGACAATTGTAAGCATGATAACAAAGTAGATAAAACCAAAGCCACATGGCAGTTTACAGGCCTCATAATCCTCTTCACTGGACATCTTTTCTGTATGTTGCTTGAAGTGTTTGGTTGTTAAAAATTACAGCTCAAGCCATTCCTGCCTTTGTAAATAAAGGACCCAGTGAAAAACTGACGGTGGAAGAAATACAAGAGAAGCCATTGCTTTGGATAACCACCAGAAAAGAACTAGAGATTCAAGTCTTCAAGAAGTTGCTGTTGTTAGGTTTTCAGATTTCATGTCTGGAAGGTGGCTTTGGCAAGGAACTACTGGCAGTAAGGTAAAATCAGGTTGAATTGTAAATTGTTAAGCTTAATGAGAATCCTAACAGCACAGGGCTGCAAGTAACACCTTGTGCTAATTGCTGTCTCTGCTACCTAGCAGCACTGAAGAGCAAAGCCCTGAGATGAGCAAAAATGGAGAGGTCATATAATATAGCTTGTTATTATAGGAAAATTTAAAAAAAAATCTAATGATGAAGACAAATTAATTAGCAAAGAAAACTGCTCAGGGAAAGACTTTCCAATTTTGTAGGTTGTGGTGTGGTGGTGTTTTTTTTCCTTGTTTATTCATTTTTTCTTTCAGTAACAAACCCCAAACATTCCTCTCCCCAGCTGCAATTTGTGTAAAAACATAGAGTGGCAGGCTATTTTAATTTTAGTTTTACTTTTTAATAGAGAAATACTTTCAGTTTTCCAAGCACTTCTAATTTCTGATTTTACTAGTGCAACTGTAGCTCCTCTGTTGCACACATTTCCTGCTGTCAAGGTGAAGAGAGACTGACCTTGAATATCATAATGGATGCACCAGTTTGCTGTAATATCTCAGTTTTGGCTTCATCATTTTTTATCTGTTGATCTCCAAATGCCAATACCTGAGCTGCCCAGAAGGCAACTTCTGATCTCTCGAATTAAAATAGGAATTGCACTTTATGTGCATGTGCTGTATGTAATTGAGCTGCAGAAATAGGCAGCACCTGCATACTTTCAGAAGTGGACTGTAATAGAAAGGAGATGTAGAAATGTATTTGGAACACTTAGCAAGACTGATGAAAAACATGAAGGGAGGGTTTTTTTTTTAATGAATATTTGCGTTGCTGGGTGCTAAGCATGGGATTACATACTAGGGCCTTACTGTTTATTTGTACTTTGTTTTAATGAGTATAAAGGCATGCAGATCAAGCATCTGGGCACTTATTTTCATTATAATTAACAATTAATGAATTCATTTCTAACCTTTAATTAGACTGAATTTAAATACAGCACATTTCAAACTCAAGACTCCGGAAGGCATTTAAAAGAATGAAACTAAATTCTGTCAGACACCTATTATGCAAGTTTAAATGATACTGTGTCTTGGGAAATTGCGTCTTAAAGGGAGATTGACTGCTACTTCAGAGGTTGATCCAGTTTTAAGGTGAGAGATTTTTCACACAACATGGAGTGTGTAATCCTTTCCACTCATCCTCCTTCCCTTTCACTTAAGATCTAATATTTTCTTAGAAAAATCTGGTTATATACTTTCAGCTTCTTGCCCCTCTGAAAACAAGTTGCAAGCTTCCATTGCCTTTCATTTCCCATGGATCTGTCAAGAGGCTGTAACTATTGTGAGCAACAAAATGTTTGGATGTGTCACCCCAGGAGCCAGTTTTTGATGGGCTGAGTGAAGGCAGAACGAAGACAGAAAAAGTAAAGCTAGCTAACAAGTTAGTTAACAAACATAAATCCTATATTTACCACTTTCTATTGTGAAGTAACCTCAAATATTTAATAGGACTTTTCTATGTCGGGTGTCTGGCAAGATCACACAAGTGTGAGAATTATTAGGTGTCTTTTTGTGAGAACCTATAACAATGTAACTAATTTTCAAAATTAGAGCTGAGAAGTCCATCATAAGCAATCACAAAATGATTGACTAAAGGTTGGGTTTGTTTTGGTTTGTTTTGGTTTTTATTATTTATTTGTGAATAATGGATACCTTTTAGGGAAAATGAATAAGATGAGAAAAAACTTCAAACTAGTTTTAAACCTATTGCCTAAATGTTTCTGTTTAAATAGATGCTAGCAGACATTGAGCTTAGTAATTGTCCAATAAGGAATTGTGCAACGGTTGTGAACTTCCTTCAGTTATCCAACTTCACAGACCACTTTTTATGCTGATAGGTATTTGAATATATCTGCCACAGAAGGCAATTAGACTATTTACTTCGTATATTAGCTGATTTACATCAGTTGAGATCTGGCCATGTATCCTGTGGAACAAAAGCAAATTTGGTTTTCTTCCGTCTGTGCTTACTTCCCCTGCCAGCCCCAGTTGCACAAAGTCCCGTTCCACCGGCTAATACCAATCACCACCACGGCCATCACCTCTGCAGCCACAGGCGGGGGGACCCCCGCTCCAGCCACAGGCGGGTGCCCCAGCGTAAGCCAGGAAGCTTGTGAGCTCCAGGCAGGCGTTCGGGCGAAGGCTGGGAGCCATCCCTGTGCCGAGGGGGAGATCCCCTTCAACTTCATGCTTGGCTGGTGCTTTGTTCGCCGTTGAATGCTTCCCCCCGGGAGCCTTTGTGAGGCGGCGGGGGCCGAGGTGTGAGGCGGCCGCCAGCTGATGCCCGCGCCATGCGTGGACAGAGCATGACCAGTTTGGCTGCAGCCAGTCACTGCTGGCCTCGGTGTTACATCACCGTCAGCCCACAGCTCGGCCAGACAGAGCCTAACAGGCTCCTCGTTGTTTCTCCTCCTTTCAAGGACAAGAAGAAAGCCTGGGAAAAGAGCAGAGATCCCAGGACTTCCTTGAGAACAGCCGAATATTGTCTGCATGGTAATGAAGGGAACAAAACCACCAAGCGCGCGGAGCTGTCTCCCCGCTGCGAGTGGGACGCGCGCAAGCGGGGTGTGCGGGTGGAAGAACGGGCGAGGGCAGCGCCGCGCCGAGGGGAGGTGACCCCCACAGCCCCACGGCAGCTCGTCCACAGAACCCGCTCCAGGAAGGCCAAGCAGCCAGAGTGCTTCCCTTGTTCCCGCTTTTCATGGCGATGCCCTTACAAATGATGTGGGGAGTCTGTGTTGATAGGGTAGCACAGCAGCCAGATCTGTTTCAAAAAAATTACTGTAACACATGGTGTGTGTTTGTGACTCCTCTGTTCCACCCACAAAGTCAAGATGGGTACACCCACACAGCTTGTCCTCATTTTTGCAAGCTCCTGATATTATCCTAAAAGAAAGTGATACCTTGTTTGTTCTGTTTTGAAATTCAAAAGAAGTGTAATTTTCTTGTTTTCAATGTGTCTTGGTTGTTGCTTCTTTCAAAAGTGGAAAAATGGATTGGCTTTGTATATATTTTGGGCAACGTGAGCACCCAAACTATTCCCATCTGCTGTGGTCAGGTCCAGCTCCTATGATATTTCTGCATTCACAAACAGGCATTTCTTGGCAGCCAGGCAGTGTCCCTGTGGAGAAATACGGTTGTCATGGGAAACTGCGGTCATGGAGAAAGAAACAAATTTCTTGAGCTGTTAGGGGACTTGTCTGTCTATACCATGAAGGCAGGCAGCAAGATTGTACTCTGGAAACCAGTGCTGAGCTTGGCCATAGGAGGGTAACCTCTTGGAAGGCTTCTGCTACTAGACTCTTCCTCTGCCCCTTTGTACGGGCTGGGGTGTTCTAGGACTGTCCAGGCAAGCATGTTCCTCCACACCTCAGTTTGTTCCCTAACTCTGTATCTGCTGCGTGTGATATTCCTTCTCAAATGACAGTAAGGGCGATGTCATCTGAGTGGCTAGAAGGAACTGTGTATACCCTAGGGCGTCTGTTGTTGCTGTTATGCAATTGTGCTAGTGACAATGACATTGTAAACATTTATTTGGGAATTGAGATCTCGTGCTGCACACCTCTGAGAATTATCAGAAGCTGTCTTCTGATTTGCAGCCACATTTTCATTATTATCAGTCTTTTACTGTATGTTTTTGTGACAACATTGTTGTGCAAGTTAGATTAGTCTGACCCTTTTCCAGTGTTTAGCCTTCCATTTTATATATAGGAGGCAATCATTGCTTCCCAGACGTCTCCAGGAGGCATCCAAAAAGCCTACCTCTTCCTAAACCACCATATAATGTGATTCTTGCCTATGCATATGGGTTTCCTTTTAGAGAAAACTACGATGTGGAGTTGGATGCACATCAAGATCAGGCCTAAGGATGGGGCATATGTGTGTTCATTGAGTATAAGACACCCAGCAGCTCAAGTGTTTCAGGGTTCCTTGAGAGCTTTCCTCTGCTCTGCTCCACTTTTATCTCATCTTTTTGATCTGAAACAACTGACCAGAATGGTGGATCAGAACCATATCGGTTACCTGTAAAGCAGCATTCAGACCTCTCCATCTCTGCTAGAATTTCTTTTCCTCCTGTGTCCTAAAACCAACAGACACTGCATACTGCTGCCTTATAAGTATTCTGTGATTCACTAACATGCCCAGGTTTACTCCTTCTTTATTATATGGCATGTTGTATGAAAGATATTAAAAGGTCTCCAGAAAAATACAGGACCTTGGCTGTCCATTCCAAGTCTATTCATCAAGCCTTCCTGATCTCTGCAGTGATAAATTTTTCCACTCATGCATGAGATCTGATTATAGCCTTTGCACTATTACAAATGTTACCACTGGTTACAGAATTATCCACTACTTATAAAAAAAAAAAAAGTTCCTATAATTAAAACAGAGTCTTCATTCAGATGTGCTTTCACAAAGAAGGACCTCAGTGCATGGTCTCAGTTGTGCTAGTACATTCTTGACAGGCAGAAAATGGGAAGAATTGTCTCAGCTTCTTATGGTACTTTAAGCTTGATGGTAATTAATTATGTAAATAGATGTGTGTTATTCATTTTTGTTGCCAAAACACAATCCCTTTGCACAGGAAAATAAATTGTTGCTTCCCATAAGAAGCCAACTCCTGAGCAAGTGTAGTTAATTTGTAAATAGCCTTGCAGGAGATTTCTTGGAAGTGCAATGAGGGTTGCAGTCAATGTGTCAGTCCTTCTGCAGTATCAGCCCGCTTACAGCAAGGACCTTATAAAGATATTTTTTTATCCTAAATTTTAGACTGACTAGAGACAAATAAAACTACGGCCTAAACATACTGGTCTGGTTCACACCATTTCTCTACTTTTCAGAGACCAGCATGGTCTTAGAAAATTATTGACAAGGATGTGTTTTTTTCTTACTTGGGCAAAAGATGATAAAACACAAAAGCAAGGCTTGGCTTCAGCAGGTTTTTTTTTTCCAAAGATTAAGGAAGTGGTTCAATGAAGTGAAATAGGCTGTATCAAAGCTGCTTTTTCATTCAAGAAGTATATATGATGACTCTGAAATCCTTGTAGAGTCAATTTACATGTTGGACAAAGCATTTCTTCGGCTTTCAGATCCTTGTGTAACTCTTTAGTGCCCTCCCCTGCCCAGTTTGGAAATGCCCACATCTCGTAGGGAAACTGTTTGTCTATAGTTAAGAAAATAATATTGTGGCTCTATTCCTAAAATGAGATATTACTGCTGCCTGTTTTCTCTCCAAATTCAAATTATTTTTCTCAGAAGTGGGGAAGGGGTAATTTCATTCATTTGGAGAAAAACAAAGAGCAATAAAGGAGTGTGCACGTGTCATCTTTCTGGTTTACAAATTGTTTTCTCAGTGTTCATAATGATAGTGACTTCTCAGTGCAGTATGTCAGAGACGCAAGTGGGAAAAAATTTCAAGTTAACAGTTAAAATTCACCACTCCTTAGGTCAGTCAGGTATTCTTTCATCTGGGTCATTTATCACTGAACATGGTGTGCATTTCTCGTGGGTGACAGAGAGGATGGATGTGCTATGTGTGCTATCTAAATTGACGCTTTAATCAAAGAAAGAAGGAATGTTGAGGTGGTGGAGGGGAGATATAGTAGAGTAAAGAAAAATATCTATTTTATTTGCAGATGCAGGAGATTCACCTCATCAGTACTTCAAGATGACTACTGGCACTGCAGATAGCCAGGGCACCATCTCCAGTGTCTGTCTGCCCTGAGACCATATCCCTACAGCCTCACTGCATGCCAATGCGTGCCAGTCCCAAGCAAGGGCAGGAGGTTCTGATGTGTACTCAAAAGACTCAGATTTTCTTAGAGATGTGGGTGAGCTCATCTGAGCTAGCTGTGGTCTTTGGTTGCAAAAGGACTATCACTTCACATCCTTGGACCAGTGCTTCAATAATTTTTACTTGCATGCATCTATCTCTTTTCCTTATGGGTAAAGAACAATTTCCCCAAGTGTTATTCTCTCATCTACCTGTCACATCCTCCCTACAGGAAGTGGAATTCAGTGATATATTAAGATGCCACATTCTGGTCTGTCCTTTCTCCTTGATAATATGTTAAGTTCACAGCTTTGATGAGCATTGTAAACAACAATGATATGACAGTTATCAGCATAAACAGCATGAAGGGCTTTTTTGCTGGTTGTGGTTTTGGTTTGGTTGTTTTGTTTTGTTTTGTTTTGTTTTGTTTTGTTTTGTTTTGTTTTCCCCCCATTATTTCATGATAATTTTCTGGGATAACTCTATGATTGTAATTTTCTAGGATAGAGAGAAATTGAAGTCCTGCTTTCCACTGCTTTCCTTCTGCCATGCAATATGTGCTAAAATAGGAATCTGTCCATCTGTCTTCCTTTGGTACACAGGTACTTTTTGCATGACTAAAATTGGATCTTATATCCTGCAAGGCATTTATATGGGTTAGCTTGTCTTAATATGCTTTAAAGACAAGTAAATGGAAGAAAGAAAGACAGCAACTAGAATATATAGGTCAAAGATTTCTTCATCCTTCAGATAATCCAGTTATTTTAAAAGAAGCAGAACGTAATCCTAAAAGCTGAGCTTATCCAAATCAATTATAAACATAACTTCAAAATCCTTCATGGATTTTATTTTATATTTCATCATATTTTTGTAAATATTACATATCTCGGTTAAAAAAAAACAAAACAAAACAACAAAAATACATAGCTTATTTACTGGCTACTGGAACTGAATGTTTTGCAATAGTGATTTGAAAATGCTCTGTTTTCAAGTATTTGGAGTCACTGTGCCAAGCTTGAACTGCAGATTTGCAGCATTTGTCAGAGCATCCAAAACAACCTGGAGCTAGTTTATATTTTGACATTGAGTGCATCTTGACCATCTCTACAGGTGAATCTGTGCAGAGTTCACTTTAAGATCCAGGCTCCACCATATTCATATGCGCTACAGACATAGTCACAGACATCTCAATAGGTGTCTGCCCATAGTGGTTCAAAACTAGAAGGAACAGTAGGTTCTGATCTCAGTTAAGGCTAATGAGGAAAAACAGGTTTTATATATTTGATTTTAAACCTAATACCTGAAAACATAAACAAGTCTTCAAACCTCTTCCACTAACACTAAATCCACAAGGCAAATTCACTTCGCTTGGCCATAACTACAAACTTCAGAACGAAGAAAACAGTACTCCAGCAATGCATGGTGAAAGACAAGTAATATCACATTTCAAGGTTTTGCTAAGCATGAATCAATACTGTTATTTGTTGCATATTTTATAACATTCACACATTGAAAGGATTTCCAAAGGCATCACTAGTAGTGAGCTTGCCTTCCTCCAGCACCCACAGTTTTTCACCCAGATGTCTGCCCGTGGCCACTCTGAATCAACTCCTTTTTTATCACCATGCCACTGTGATGCTGAAGCATGAAAACGTATGAGAACTATTACGCTGCTGTTCTTTATGTCCAAAGACCAGAATAATTTATCTTTGTCTGCCTTTTGCAGAAGATAAATGTTTGGACACAGGGCTGAAGATAAATGTTGGGACACAGGGCCATATATGGCTGCTGTCTGCAGCAATGAGAAATTTTGTAGGTGTTGCTAAGCTTTCAAAACCAAGATGTTGTTATAGTTGGCTAAATGTCATTAAAAGCTTCTGGGTTTAACAATAGGTCTTTGTGAGGGATAAAGGTAAGAAATGATTATGCCTCTGTAGGTATTCAGAGAGCTGCAATGAAAGCAGCTTCCATCTTAAAATAAAGACACAGCATGAATGAGTTTTGCTGTATGGTGGTTTTTAGATCTGTGGGATGCAGAATGACTGAAATAGATAAGGAAAAAAGTCTATAAGCGGCCATTAGAAACAGACATGGGTGAAAACAGTAGACTTTTTGGTTTAAGTGTTGTTCAGAAAGGAATGTTGACCTGTGTGCTGAGAAACCTGCCCTTGCTGTTTAATTTCTCTTGCATTCAGGAAAGGTGTCTTTGAACACATTTTGTAATACAATAATTTGTATCTAGGATATGCTGAATTCTGCTACTTTCTCCTCCATTTGAAATAACTCACAAGACCCAAGGCTGAGGCCAGAAAGACGTAACATCATATTTCCTTTGAGAGAAAGAGATCATTATAATGCTGCATTTATCATGAAATAGTATGAATTGCATGGTGTTAGAGTGTTCCTTGCTGAACTGGAGTGAATTTCTGTACTGCATGCGAAATGGGTGGTAAGCAGCAAACCTGTCCATTGCCTGTGCCTCACTAGAGAATCAACACACAGAAATCAGAATCACCACTATTACCCTTTCCAATTCCAGATGAAAGTGGGAAACATTAACCAAAATCTCCTAGTAGATGACTATGATGTATTCTAAAGAAGCATAGAAAATACTGTAGATTTCTAAGCATGCAAATACCTTGCTCTTATGATTTACAAGTTAGATTCCTCAGTTCTACTGGGAGAAGACATATTTCCAACTGTAGGGTTCTTACACAGGTTATCTCACTTCTACAATCTCTGAATTTTTACCAGGAATAAGTTTTCAAATTGTAGTTGATATATATTGGCAAAATACAGCTTTACTTTCTTTTCTGGCAAGAAGTGCTTTGGATTTGTTGGGCTGCAGCCTGAAGCTAGGAAATTTCACACAGGTGCTTAAACAAATCCAACGTGATGATGTTTCTGTAGTGGCTGCAAAAGAGCAAGGTTGCTCAATTTCTCTACTTTGCTCAGATTTTCACTTTTCTAGAAAAGAGACATTATTCTTGAACCACATGATTGGAAAAACTCAGTCTTGGTTTCACAAGGCAGAAACCCCCAAGAATCTCTGATCACATCCAGATCGAGGCTTGCCCTCAGATTTGGTCTGTTTCCCATTCATCACTTTTTACTTGTGTAACTGACATCAGCTGAATCTGCCAACTCTTTGGGATGCCCAGCTGCTCTTCTTCACAAAGGCATAAAGTCACTTTAATGCAACTAACTTTGTTTCAGCCCTCCTTTTCTAGGAAAGCAAGCTTTTTACTTTTTCAGATGACACTACTGCTTATCTTAGGTTTTTGACAACAGGTATATTTAACAATATTAATGTAGATTTAAAAAAAAAAATATTCAAGCAAAGCAGGTCTACACTGCAGCCTTTGAGCTGGAGTATATTTTACTCAGTGATATACACATAATTATCCCCTCCAAAGTACGGATTCTTAATTATTTAGTCCTCTACCATGAGGATTGTTCTTTTCTCAAAAACTAAAAGCTGGATTTTATACCTAGCATGCTATGAATGATATAGTAATTCAACTTTTCAAAATGAAAATTAATCATATAGTAAAAAAATAATTTACTGGGAATTATTATAAATCATATAGTAAGAAAACACCATTGCAATGAGTCATCTGACCCAACAGTTAATCAAACTAAATTTCACTTTGGATTGTGTACTATCTAGCTAAATGTTAGATTAAATATAACCGCATTTTTGTTTTAGGACCAGTAATTCTTCCACTTTGAGTAAGAGCCTGACATATTTCTACATTATGTTAATGCTGCTGTAGTAGTATATGTTGCATTACTGAGGCACAACCAGCCTACCAACATGACAGATAAAAGCAATTCTCCTCATACTGCAAAAGTTAATGAGGGGTAAGAATTACTTGTGAAGAGATGTCTATTTATTACATATGTAAACCAGATTATCTAGTACTAAATTAAAATTTACTTTCATTATATATATTGAACTTCCATTTCATTATAAATGATTTATACATTAAATGATATTTCATAGGAATGTCATACAAAATACACCCTGTCTGAAAAGGAGATATTAGCAGGATATGAAGGGGTTTGAGCCACTCTGGAAGTAGATGGTACAGAAGCACAGCTCCTTTTGGCATTGCAATTGCCTGTGCTTCACTGGATGTTCAGAAGGACAATTCCCTTTATACATTATAAAATTGAAACTATGTGGAGTAGGTGGGTAATGTTGATCATGCAACAGGTCCAAATAAAGAACCCCAGCTGCCCAGGCGTCGTAGAAGAGATCATGGACTTACGGACTGGCCAGAGAGCAGAGATTTTGGAGCACTGCCCAAGAAAGTAACTTGTGCTGAGGCTCCATGACATGAGAAGCAGGATGCTGGGCTTACTGGTGGATCCTGTTGTGCTTTGGGAAACCATCAGAAGTGGAAAGATATTGCCATGTGGAGTCTCACACAATGAGTCACAGAAGTCACTGAAGGAAAAGGTGAATCAAGTCAGTCTGCAGAGAAGTGAAAGCCATCTACCATGACTCCTGGATGGTGGCAAATGCCCTGTGTGGATGGCTACAGCAGTGGAAATGGATCAGCTGGCAGTGCAGAAGTGCTGCTGCACTGTAGCAAGACACTGCTATCTAGGTAGAGAACATTGCTGTAAGGGCCTGTCATATAAGATGCTCATATGCCCAAGCGTCGTGCCACCAAAGAACATCAGAACAACAGGCTAGTAGACCAGGCTGACAGAAGTGACTTGGTGTATTCATTGGATGCAGCAAGGTTAAAATGAAACCCTTGCAGTGTGACACAACCCAGAGCTCTTGCCAAAACACAGAAAAAATAAATGGTAAACATCTTTTTGGCACAAAAATGGCCATAATCTTTCTTTAAGTCTTAAGAATATCTGCACTGTAAGAGGCATCTGAAGCCATCTAGTGATTTGGTCAGCTCTTCATCAGTTCTCTGTCTTTTTGTCTCAGGCCATAAAATGCTCTGAGTATTTTTCCTAACTTTTTCTCCAACTGATTCCTTATCTCCTAACACTAAATTGCTTCTCTGATCTCTTCTGCTGATTGCTTCTTCTATTTCCTGTAGTTGATATTTTTCATCATCATTAAGGTTTGTATTTGAGAGTGGTGATTTCCTCCTTTCAAACAGTTAATTTCCTTGATGTGTTTTACGTTCTGTTGAATAGTTTGGGGGCTTGCTGAATTTTCCTCCCAGTTGTATTTAGCAACAGACTTTTACGTCTTTTCTCTTCCACTTTCTCTTTTGCTCTAAGTTTTGCCACAAAACTACATTCTTCTTCCTTTAGAGCTTTTTCTTTTGATTCCCCAATCCTTTCCTGTATCAGCTGATCAAGGATTTCTTGAGGTCTTTGAAGTTTTGTTCCACAGGACTTTTCTGAAAGCTCAGCAACTTTCACCTGGTGATTAACTCACTTCAGGTATCTGTCTTATCTTTTTGTACTGAATCAACTCTTGTCTCTTCTTCCCTTCAATGTATTTTAAACACCTTTTTCTCAGAAGCCTGGGCAACCTTGCCTCTGAGCAGATGACGGTTCAAGTCTCTAGTATCTATCTCCATGATCTGCTTCTCTCTCAGCTGTTTTTCATGAACACCTTTCCTGTATACACAGCAGAGCTTTGATCTTGCAAGATCATTTTACCTTGTTATTGGTTTCTTCCTCCTGCACTAGTCTGCCACCTCTTCTCTTGGAACACCACTTCTTTTGGCCTGGCCTCTGGAAGTCACTCCCTGTCCAGACTACTTTTGGCCTTCCCTTTCTGTCACCTCTGAGCTTTCTGCCAGCAACTGCCATCTTTCTTTCTCTACTGAGGATCTGAATTTCTTTTCCTGCCTTCTCCCTGTATCCCACCTGGAGGCCTGCAGCTGAGGTGGGAAGGACCTCAGGAACCTCATGCAGAGCTGGAGTCATAGTCAGGCAAGTGGGAAGGTCCCCATCACAGAGAGGCACTGCAGCCCTTACAGAGGTAGATGTGAGGGAGGACCCCACTCTGCCCTCTGCCTCATCTTCTGTGGAGGCTGATGCTGTCTGCGCTGGTCCTCAGACCTGTGGGATGCACCTCACTGTAGGGATGGGACACCTGGGCTGGGGCCCCCGAACAGTTTAGGGGTACGTGTCACAGGTGGTACGGAATTGTTTGTATTTCACAGGCCCACCACTCTAAGGTCTGCAGGATCTTGCTAGTGCCACAACCCATCTCTGCTCTTGCCTTTTTAAAAAAGAAAGAGCGAGGTTGATGCAAATAAGTTACTTATTAGGATAGCAAGGATTATCCTATAGTAAGCATAATTGGGACTAAGGACAATCTTTATCTGGCACATTTGTTTTAGATACCAGTTGAGGTGAGGTTTGTTTTACAGCAAATACCCCAGAAGTCTATCGACAGTGTTACAGGAGAATATACTCTGCGTGTGTGTGAGCTTGGACCTCGTGTTAGCCACAGATGTGAAAGCTAGTGGTGCTCAAGTCCAATGACGTAAGGATCTGAAGAAGAAGTTCCAATCTTAAATCCCTTGGTGAATACAGCCTCGGATTCTGCCAATGTGCTGAACACTTCAACAAGAAGCTCTTGGACCATCTGCTGAGAGAGCTTACCAGAGAGCTCATCCCTGTGGCACAGAAGGCCACTTGGCTTCTTTGTTTTGTTTTGGAATTGTGCTATGAAGCAGTGCTAGGGGAATCATGCTCTTGTGGCTAGTACCTTTAAAAGAGATTGGTGGGATTTACATCAGATGAAGCTCTTTTTAATCTCAGCGTGTGCATTAGGTGGTGCAATGAGGAGCATTAATCCACCTGGACATTATGAAGATGTAGATTGCTGTGACTGCGTATTTAATCAAAAATTAAGAGGCATAGCTTTCTCAGAGACACTTTTCTCTTAAACCTCCACTGAAGGAAGCTATGGTTTTGTCAGTCCCATGGATGACTTTTAACCGATTTCAGCAACAGGGAATGCTTTATATTTCTTTGCAGTATTGTTGTAATGTAGGGTTTCAGTCAGTTTGTTGTTCAATGACAATCAATATATTGTAGAAATTTTCTTCAGTTTATTAACTTTATTTCCCCACTTTTTCAACATTAGTTCTGTTTGGTGGCTGACAAATCACCATTGGACATTTTCTTAAGCCTGTCTTCAACATTAAATAAACACTGCATACTCTTTTTGAAGCTTTGGTCTGAGTTTTCTTAGGTAATAACCCATTCTTTAAAATTTGACACAGAAATCTTGATTATTCCAGTACTCTGCTACAGTTACTTTGCACATGCAGTTTCCTTAAATGTGAAAATAACTCCCTAAGCCTTAGAGTGAACAATTACAAAAGCTCATTATATAATATGATGTATATCTGCCACTCTTCTGTATTGCAACAGTTAGAATATTTAATAATAAAATAGTTATTATTTTCCTTTAAAGTAACAGATGTAGCTCAATCTTTGGATTATTATTTAAGCAGCTGCTAAACATAACATACCTCAGAGCTGAGAGCACATGGAGAATGATGCAAATTAAAGCAGACAGACTTTTCAAACTATTTGTCTCTGAATTCATAATATTATTTATGGAAGTGCAATGGAGATGAATTACAGAGACACTGGTTGTGTCTTCTGTAAAAATTATGCTGATGGAAACAAGGGCAAGAAAATACAATCCCACTAATAAAAATAACCAGGGCATTGAAAATTGGAGCTTCTTTATACTGAAACACCAGCATTCTTTGTGGAGAAACAATTTCAATTCCCCCCACCTCAAATCAATCTACCAAAGATCTTTACAGCGATACTATTAATATTGTTTCTGAGGACCTCACACATCTCTGTAATGTGTAAAAAAATGCAGTCATCCCAATTATAGAGATGAGGAACTGAAGAGGACAAATGGGAAGACAGCTAATTTCTGTTGAGTAACAACTGAACCTGTCTTTTCTGACTGGTTACCAGTGATCTGCTCTTCCTCTCTGATACACTATCTAAAGCTTTCATTACCCCTGCCTTCCTTTGTTTACCTCTCTACCAGGGAGAACTAAGGGATAAGGGAGGTGGGACACAATTATGCCTCGTAACCGGGACAGAATTAAATGGCGCCCACTCTTTAAATTTCATCAAACTGTTGTCTTTGTTGTCTTCTTTTTTGTTGGCATAGTGCCAATTTTTGAGAAAAAATTGGTATAGTCAGCCATAGAATTAGTTTGTAGGTACTTAAATAAGAAAATAACTGCATAAATAAAGTAGCAGAGTATAAATAAGAGCCAGAGCCAAATATTTTGTGGTATTTCATTCCTTTTACCCAGGATGGCTATGTGACCAGGGAGATCTAGCTTTCCTCTCACCTGCCTATGACTTGCAACCATTCAAATAAATTTAGCACTGAACAGCATTAGCAGTATATACCTATGACAGCTAAAAGAGAAGTGTTTTACTGTTTCTTACTCCTGCAGTTTAGCTACAACCTTTGGCTGATGCTGTTTGTTCTACAGGTAGTGAAACAGAGATATAGGGCTCATATTTCGGCTTAAATTTAACTGGCCATAAAACTTCATTACAAAACCACAGTTAGAATACATCTTTCATCATGCAGTCAGATACAGACAGTGGGGCTAAAGGAGATAAATGAATTAAGGACAGAGAAATATTTTTTTAATTTTCTTGAGGAAATAAGTATATGAAACAATGACTCTCTGTTATGAGAAATACTGGAGGTGAAAGGTTTTCAACCTTCTGACCAAGACAGAAGTTCAAGGCAGATTGCCTGCATCACATGTAATAAACAGCAGATAACTGCAAGCATATAGGAAGGAAACACATATTTGACAATCTTATATTAAAACTAAATAGACCAGTTCTTCAGCTGATATAGAAAGGTGTCTATCTATTCTGACAGAGATTTACTGGTTTGCATGTGGCTTGTCCAGAGAAAATGTTTCTTTGATTATCACTGTGTAGCAGAAGATGCTACACACAGAGGTGGAGCTGATCAATAGAGTAAATATTTAACCTTCCTTAGAATATTTGCAGCCTGGATGTTGGTTCAACTTAAGCCAGAGAAGAAGCTAGCTCACTTTAATGTTCAGATCCTGGTATCTGAGAGGTTTGAGTCTGCTGTTATAATGACAGGCACTTGAAAGATGTCCTATGTTAGCCTGTCTGCCAAAAGACAAGCTGTCTAGCAGAGCAAAGTGAAACTTTTGCCCCTTGATGGTAAGCAGGTATGAACTGTGATAGCAAATGCTCTTATTGCTGATGCTTACATTTGTTTTGATTAACTCAAGGTGCTAAAAAGAATCAAAATGTTGCATGAAAAGGCTGAAGGATTTATGGATCAGGAATTCCTGTTTTCTAGTCTGAGCAGCTCTGCCCATGTGGGCTTTGTCACTGTAATGGTTTGAAAACAA
>NW_008608643.1:0-1142 GCF_000691845.1 Merops nubicus | reverse complement strand
TGCTGGCCACACTGGTGCTGATGCACTGGCCACGGAGCAGTGTCCAGCTTCATCCCAGGAGCCATCGCTTGGGGGGGTGCTGACACACTGAAGCCACTTCCAGGATTAATCGGGATAATTTCCTCACATTCCCAAGTGGATGGAGTCCCACAGGAGGGGAAGGATCTGGCCTCCTTACTCACTTCAGGACCCTTGTCCTCAGCCTGGGAGCTGGGCAGGACACCCAGCCCCGGCTGCTCTTGCAAGGCAGGGTGGGCACCCACCTCCGCAGCCCTCCAGGGGCAGGATGCTCCCAGCTCTGGGCAGCGCTGCCCGGCTTTCTGTGCCTCAGTTTCCCCTTGGGTTAAAGAGGAGCCCAGCGGGTGGCAGGACCTGGGTTTGAGCTCTTGCTGGTGCCAGCTCCACTTCTTGAGTGACTGGGTGCCCCCTCACCCCCCATCAGAGAGGGATCTCAGCCTACAGGGGTCCTGAGCATACCAGTGTATACCTCGCTGCACTGGATGCAACCTCTGATCGCTCCGAGGAGGTTTCTGCTCACCCTGGGGAGGGGACTTGGGCACCTTGAACTCCCCCATGGGGCAAACCCCACTTCCTGGTCCTCTCCCTCCCCGTGGCAGGCGTGAGAGGAGCCTTTCCGGAGAGGAAGCTGTCCAGGATGGGATTTCTCTCTTCCATAAACATCCAGAGAGGCCAGGGAGGTGTTGGGACACACACACACACACACACATAAACTCAGCTGCGGGTGAGCGAGGGGCTGGATCTGTCCCAAAAATCTCCATCAGAAAAAAGAAGCCCCATTTTCACCACCGCTGAATTCCCTCTGCTGGCAAAGATCCTTTTCCATCCCAGTGGGATCTGCCAGAGCCTGGGATGAGCTGGGGGGGCGGGGGGCTGTATTGGGGGTCCCCACCATTCCCTAGCTCCCTACTGGGATGCTGCCTCAGAAAACCGAGGGGGTGTGTGTGGGGGAAATAGGGGGAAAGTCAACGGGTGCCGTTTTGCACCCCGGTGGTGAGGAGCGGCCTTGGCTCGCGACGGGGCGAAGATTAATTGCTCTCTCTTAATGAGATGAAAGGTTTCATTAATCACCCGCTGGCTCTGGCGGGACTCATCGGGGCCGGTCCCTGCTCCGTGAGGCACCC
>NW_008608642.1:0-24169 GCF_000691845.1 Merops nubicus | reverse complement strand
GCGTGCGCTGCAGCAGCTCCACGGGCACCGGGAGCAGGGCGGCCGGCGCCTGCAAGGAGGCACAACAGCGCCGCGCCACGCGAGCGCTAGCTGGCTGCTGGAACCATCTGCAGGACATCAAAGTCTGCTGCCTGATGGCAAGTGGGCTGCCAAAGCTTCTAAAGGCTTTGGCGCCTGCATGTAAATCGGATGCAAACTGTCCATCTGCTGCATGGCACAAGTGACAGCTGATTCTTTTTTGCAGTCCGCAAGATGAACTAGACCTAAGCCAATCCGTCCCTGTTCCTAATCACACAAGGTTTGTCCTACCAGTTTCATTAGCCAGACACACGAGATACAGTATGTGGTTTTTCATTTTGCTTGGTACGTGACACTATAAAAAACAATGCTGGGGATGGGCTGTGAAACCAAAGGGGACACACTGCTGCTACTGCAGAGAAAGCATATTGGCAATGTTCAAAGCATATTGGGGCATAACAGTAGTCTAAAAACCCCAATATGGATTAGGACAGCTGACCAGATGTCTTGACTGACATTTTTTAACACGATTCAAGGGTGTCCCTACAGTACATAAATGCAAACTATACATCTGTGTACTTTTTTTTTTTTTCCACTGGAAATACCATACACGGATGCTTTGATTGCAGCTGACAGCTCCAGTGTGAGGAGAGAGACGAACAATGCCGTGGCTCTGGCCTTCTCCTCCGAGAAGATTGCTGAGAAAGTTTGACTTGGCTTCCTGCACAAACAGCCAAGAGAGAGACGCTGTCTTCAGTGGAAAGTTACCTACCACCTTTCCTCATGTAGTGGGAACTCACTAGGATGCTGTGTTGAAAGTGGGGGATGAGATGTGATATACTGTTATAATAAGGGAATGTTGTTCTTTTCTAGACTTATCTCAAATTTAGAAAGTAGGATTACTATCAAAATGTAATCACTCAGCTGTGCAAATGTTTGTGAGAGGGAGGGATCAGGAATGGTTGGGGAGGGGAAAGCGCTGCAGGTGTATTGAGGAGCAAGGAACAAAGAGAGTGAAAGAACAAAGAAGTTTCTCCTTTCTCACTTTACAGTTTTTAGAGCAGGAGTCAAAAATGAAATGCTGGCCCCCTTTCCTCCCCAGCCTCCTCCTCAAATTAAACATGAGAAGTGGCAATGTTCAGTCTGAACCAGCTCACCAAGTCTGGACCACCTGCCCTGAGTGTCTGAGTAAGCCCAGACAGCATTAGTCCCCTTGGTTTACAGGAAACGCTTCATGGACACACTTCCACCTTTCCATAAACATGTGTCAGTAATTTTTCCCCTTCCTTCTCTTGTACACTGCTGGTACAGGAGTAGAAGCTCTGCGGGTAGGAAGCCAGTTTTCATGCCTGCCTGTCCAGCAGCAGCTTGAGGTATGGCAAACACCATTCTCAGCAATGAGGGTTTATTCCAAAATACTCTTCTTCACTCCCGCCCCAGCCTCAAAGTACAGGAGAACCAAAATTCTGCTTTTTTTTTCAAACAGGGAGCTGTGTTATAAGCTCAGGCTCTGCCTCTATCCCTGATGGTCTTGGGTGTGGAATTCTGTCTCCTCTGCTGATGCTCCTCATTAGCGTGTCAATGTGGGCAGATTTATAGTGTTTGCAAGGACATAACCAAATAGACTAGTTGGTTTTAGCACGTACTCTCTAGTTTCCTGGTAAATGTAAAGTGGTGTCTAAATTTATGTTTGCTTTGATCCAATTGTTTCCTTCATAAACCTTTCCTTTTCCCAGCAACCAGCTCCAAACTGCACGCAGAAACAAAAGATGCCCTTATAAAGCAAAAGGCCTCGTAGTATCAGCAAGGCTGCAGATAAAGTTCTGCTCAGCATCTGGACGGACGCTTGCTGTGGCGCTGGCTGCTTGGCTGCACACTTTATGGAAACGCAACTCTTATTTAACACTTTTGACAACATAAAGCCTGTGCCTGACAGTGATAAAACTTGCTGATGCTTAAGTTTGGCTTTTAGGTACCCATTCAGATTTGTAGCGTACCCTTAAAAAAGGCATTCTCCTGTAACTTCAATTACCTTTGTTCCTCTACAGATATTGTATATTTACCTCAAATCTAGCTCTTGTGACTTAGAGGAGTATTTGAGTCCACAGGGAAACAGTTTCTCTGTGGAACTGTTGAATGATAAAGGTGCTGCTCCAGTGGGTCCCAGAACTAGAGCCCCCCTGGCTCGACCCCAGCTCTTTCTTGCCGCTACACCAGAGAATCTTACAGTCACAGCAAACCCTCAGAGCCAACCCTCTCCTCTGTTCCCTGCCTGCAGATGACCTTTGTGTGACCCTGGAAGGCTCTCCAGTGAGCAGGATTTTGGTGCTGCTCATGGCCAGCGCCCTCCCAGGCTGACCTCCTTCGGGGCAGAAGGGCTGCAGGCACCCCGAGCTGTGCACAACCCTCCTCTGCCCAGGATGGTGGTGCTGCCCCGTGGAGAGGATTTTCCCACTGTGCAGGTGAAAGCTTGGAGCTTGGATGCTCCTGCCAGAGCAAATGGCCTGTGCCTGCTCCATCTCATTCAGGCAGCAGCTGATGGCCGCTATGACGGTCACCTACATTAGGAGGCTGGAAAGATGAGAAATGAAGTAGATGGGGTTTTAGAGGAGGCAGTGCAAACCTATGAAAAGAGAGGTGTCTACACTCCTGTGAATGGCGATCAAGAGGAAACTATTCTTGAACGCAGAAAATCACTCTTGGCCTGTGTGGTGATAAGCACCTATGTACCTAAAAACTAAATACTTTCTAGCACTGGCAAGCTACTGATAATGGGCTAACTATATTGTTAACTATAGAACTGGTGATATGAACTAGAAAGTGCTAATAGCATACATTGAACTGTAGAGGTACACCACAATTCATTTGCCTTTCCCAAAATGACCTTCCTCTTTGCGTACTGATGGAAAATCACAGATATGAAAATGTCCTGGGTGGAACTGATGGGAATTTTCCTTCCTTTTGGTCCTGTGCATATATTGTGACTTTCAGAGAGCACCTGAGACTGCAGGGATTTTACTGATGAGACTGTAGGTCCTACTCTAAATCTGCACTAAACAGACACATGGACACATGTATAAATTGCTGTCATGCTGTTGCATCAATAGATCAGCTTACAGTCCCTTTTAGATTCTCTTTGTCTTGCTATTTTCATTCTATTCAGGAACTGAGCATCAAGATGGATATTTAAAATACAGCTTTCAATTTACTGATCTACAAATATACCTCTGACCTCCACATATAGGCTATTAAATCCCACTGATTTGTCTTCCTGGACTTTTCTTATTATTATTTCCATGAGAAAGCCTATTCTTGCAAACTGGATGGGGATTTTGAGCCAAACAAAATCTCTGACCTGGAATGTGCTTGTCTACAATAGTTGTTGGAATATCCACTTGTTCACGCTAGACTTCTAGCTTGGCAGCTGTGTGAAAATAAAACACGTCACAACATCCACTTCAAAGCAGTTCTTAGAACATCTGAAAAGTACAGTCCTCCACATCCCTGAAAATAAGAATTAACACTACATCTCAACATTAAATTCAGAAACATAAATAACCTATTTGCTAAGGATGCTCTATTTGTTCCTCATACCAAAAGCTGAAGTAGAGAACATGAAAAAGGGAAAAGTAACTCACTTATGTCTAGCAGTGAATAATATAAAAGGAGGGTACAGATATTGAATAAGCAGGTGGTGCCACTGCAATGTGACCCAAGGGCCAGTGGGCCTTTGTGGTAATGATGGGAGGCAGAGGTACGTGCTGGTGGTTGCAGTCCTCACTGCAGACTTGCCTTGAACCTGTGCCAACCATGCTTCAGCAGAGGGGGCAGTGAGTGTTTTTCTCACTTTTATTGCAATGAGGCTTAGTGCACAAATGGAGAAAGAGGTTCTTAACAATGTAAACAAAGCATTTTTACCTTTTCTTTGATCTCACTTCAGATCTATTCTTTCAATTCTTTTTGCTGCGAAATGAAAGAACTCAATCTTCAATGTTTTGCACTCTGCCATGAGTGAGAAGGTACTTTCTGCTTTTCACAGTCTCATAGTTATAGGTGGTGCAAAAAATACACTCGGGTAAGGTCTAGCACTTAGCAGTAATAAATATGGATTGAGAGGCATATATTTTTTAATGCCTGAATTTTATGCACTATCTTAAAGAAAATCATCTAGCTATCTCTCCATCCATCCATCCATCCATCCATCCATCCATCCATCCATCCCCCCACCTGTCCATCCGATGGCCATGCTCTTTGCGTAGTACAAAGTCTTTAAATTCTGCAGAACATCTCTGTGCCATCTAAACTAAGGGCCAAATCCTATTGTCTTCACTCAATTTCCATCAGACGACCTCCCTCTCTGTGGTGCCTTTGCAGCCTGAGAGAGAGGCAGCACAGTCTGCATGCTGGCCCTAAGCTAGAACACGTTATTGTTCAGGCTGTGGAGAGGCTGATTTGGATCTGTTCTTTGCACTGCGGCAGTCCTGTGCACTCCTTGCCTGGCATGAGCGTCTCATCTCGTACCAGCTCCTTTTGGGACAGTTTTTGTGCAGTGTTACCCTAGCACAAGTTTTTGTTAGTTTTTGTTTGTTTGTTTGTTTGTTTTGTTTTGTTTGTTTGTTTGTTTGTTTGTTTTTTCTTGTGGAAACAAAGTGGCTCCTGATAAGATCAGGAAAAACATTTGGGAGCTGCTCATTGACATTTTACCTGAGGAAAAAGATGATTACGGCACACTCAAAGTAAATCACAGAGTAAAGGGAATGTCCTCATTTTAGACTGCAGAGCAGAGAGCTGGTGTGCTGCAATTGCTAAGGTAATGGTTGCTGCCGCTCAACTGTTTCCTCAAAATGCAGTTGCTCTGCCTTTTTATTTTTGGGCACTTCTGCATGCATAATGATATCCATCCATTTAAAGGCAAATGTCCTCTTAGTTTTAATAGGCTTCTGTTTATGGAATACTGGCAGATACTGTCCTTACTTTGAATTTATTTTTTTTTCTTTCTTTCTTTTTGTAATTCTGAGCTGTTGAGTTGGCATGACTCTACTGGAAGCACAGGGTACCCTGTGCCCTCCAAGCAGCTGCTCAGCACCTTCCAGGACAGGGCTGCTCTGTGTACATTGTGGAAAGATATACATTTTTATGGTGTGTTTTTTACAATGGATTTATCACATAAATGAGGAATGGAAGAGACCTTGCTGGTCTGTTAATTTACCTCCCAGTAACACTAGATTATTCTCCAGAGTGCATTTTCTAGATCTATGGACAGTGCAATTTTAAATGTCACAAATGATAGGGTTTGCACAGCTTCTTACAGGCAAATTCATGGTCTTTATGGCCTCAGTCACCTTTCAGATATTTACATGCCCCCTTCTTCCTCACTTACTATTATTTGTCAACATGGTGCATTTATAAATTTCATTTTAACTTTCATTTACAATCGACAGTCTCCCTGCCTAAAAACGTTTACAGATCTTTCCAAATGTCCCTCCTTTTTGCCACCATCCTTTCCTGTGAATACCTCTTGTCAAATTAGAAGCTTTATTGTTTTAAAATACTCTTTTTTCTCTCTCCTACTATCAAACTCAGCTCAATCAGTCACTGCCTAACCTGTTGCCTCTGCACCTAGTGCTACATTCAACATATTCATGGGCGTGATACTTATTGTTTCATGCCTGATGTGAAGGTTGAGAAGACATATCTGCAATTTTAAAAGGACTGAATCATTTCTAGGTGTTCATTTTAGTTACATAGCAATGTATGAGGGGAAACAGTGCATTATATAAAAGCATACTCCTGAGAAAAAAGGTTCCAAGTAATTATTAGCCAGATTCCATAACTTTCTTTTCTTGTTTCTAAATTAAAACATTGCTTTTCTCTTCACTCATTAGGAATATCTCCACTCCCTGTACTTTCCAATTAAACACCATGTGTGAATTTCTCTCTTTTTTTTTTTCAAATCATTAATAAAGTTTACTGAGTTAGATTCCAAACAGGCTTTTAGAGTGTATGATAATTGTAATACTTTATGTTATGGTGCATCTTCAAAGCTGTTTTTAATGAGTCACAGAGCCTACCTGTAAAATTGTGTCTGGAATAAGTTGAAAGGGGAATCATAATTTTTTTAAAACAAAAATATTTTTTTTGCAGAAGCTCTGAGTGAATAAAGCCAGTATTTCTTAAATCTAGCTATCTTCCAGCTTTGCTTTTTTGCATTAATTTTTTATTTAAAAGTTTCTCATTCCACTTGGCTTGCGAACCTTGTAATAAAGTGCTTCTAGGATCAAAGGAAACTATTTTTATAGTATTACCTCATTTTCTTTTATTAAAATAGAGAACAGCTTTAAGTTATACATGTATTTGGTCAAAACGATAGGAACCCTGACCATACTTTCAGTATTTTTCCTAAACCACAAAGGTTAGTCTAAGCTTTGGGTGACAGTCATTTAGGGGGCACAGGACTTCATCTAGAAGAAAACAATGCTGTTCTTCTGTTCAGTGTCAGTAACTCTCTATGGCATTTTCAGAAATCCCATCTCTTAGGCAATAGCAATATTTTCATATTATGTGATTCCAAAATAAGGGCCTTGCCTTTCATTTTATTCATTACAGTGGAGTTTGGGGTGCTCAGGAAATGAAGGCCAGGGCCCTAGGTAATAGACTATTCAGGTCAGGAAGGCTAATTAATATGCAGACACTAGCTATGTTTCCAGTGTTGTGTTAGAAGACTTGGTTTATTTGGTCAATGACAAGTGCAATCTGAAGGAAAAAATTGAGCCTTCAGAACAGCAATATTTACTTGCACGTTAGAGGGTGAGAACTTTGTCCTGTATACATTTTAGGATGGTGCAAATTTTTTACAAGAGCTACAGCTGAAAGAGAAAGAATCCATATTATGTACTGGTCTAAACAAAGATGAAGAGAGAGATTTGAAATTTATTCTGTTATTCCTTTACAGATTTCCCATTAGACTTTGAATAAGGCTTGTAACCCTTACAAGCTATGCTCTTGTCTAAGAGGTGTGTCACAGTAACCCTTATTGCAGATATATATGTGTTTAAAAGGCACGAGGGAATTCAGTGGTATACAGCAATGTGTGTCTTAGAGATTTCCTCTCTGTTATTCCTTTTGGGGAAAAAAAAAAAAAGTCACACAAGCCTTATTTGGCTCAGAAGACACTTACAGCTGTAATATACCATGACATATAAGTCTTAGATAATATTATAAGATATTGGAAGAGGTCTTTATGATTATACAGTTCTTGATGATGGAATTTGTCTCAGTGGCTACAAGTTCATTCAGGCACTCACAAACTATTTGCCTGCCCCTCATGTTGTTTACATGCAAGCGTGCACTCATGCCACCACAGGCCAAGGTTGGAAGCACGTGTGAATGGAACACTTCAGCCTGAATGTTGCATTGATCACTTCGTCTCAGATTAGTCTCACGCTCTCTTTGTGCGTTTGGGTTGGGCACAAAGAAATTTAATGTATTGGAGCCCAATTCATCAGGAGATGTCCCAAGCTTGGCTCTTCCTGAGAACAGTGAATTATTTGAACCTTATTTATAGTTAAGCTAATAGTAATTTCAGTGTAGAACATATGGGTCATGGGTGTGGCATAGCTAAGTCTGATCTGTGGTCTGTACTTCTGTTAACATCACAGAGCTCATAACTGATGAGCACAATAGCAGTTATGTACCTCACTATTTAAGGGAATAATGGGTGTAGATCTAGCCCAAAGTTCTTCTGACAGATATAGCAGAAGGAACCTAGAAAATGCTTCTGATACATGAAAGGAAAATCCACCTTACTCATAGAGTTAAATCTACCAAAAGTGGCATCAGTTGCAGGGCCATACCAAAAGATGTATCAGTGTCTGAAACGATCTATTTCTGGAAGCCACATCACTGCAAACCATTTGTATGTTAGACTCATAAAGCTACTTGTGGATTTAAAAGATGTTATTCTCATTAATGATATATAAGTAACATGAGTCAAGACATTGCTTGTCACTTTTGCAGAAGAGAAGTCAGTGGCTGGTTTCAGCAATGGTGTCTTCAGAGTGTGTGCAAGAAGGTATTTCATGAAACACAAAGAATATCAGTCAGTTCTGAGCAATCCAGACACCATTGCTTAACAAATAACCTTACATTTTAAAAATAAAACTAAAGCCTAATAGCTTTAGTTTAGATGTAGCAAATGTCTTACTTTATCTTATCATCCACTGGTTGTGAAATACGGCAACAGAGAAACAACCTGGGATAATACAGCCACCAGGCTGACTGAGGGCTTCCAACCATCAGTGGGAACAGTTCTGTTGACCTCACTAGTGCTTGAACTGGTCCCCAGATTATTTTTATTTTTTGCGGCTTAAAACCTCAAGCTGATTCCTGTGCCATGTTTCACCAGAAACAAACAAAAAATTGTAGTGTTTGTGGATATGAAAATTAGTGTTTTCTCAGAAAACTAATAAATAGTACATACATGTTGTGTCATTCATTTAAAATTCTTATAGGATTAAACATTCATGCTTCCTCTAATTTGTATACTGTTTGTTTTTTTCCATCGAGAGGTAATAACAGGGCAATAAATATATCTCAATTCAGTGCATGTATAAAACAGATTGTTATAAAAATATCTTTAATTTAGGTTTATTTAAAAATTTTACTATATAGAAGTCATTTATGGTCATATAAATGTTAGAATTAGGACTACTGTATTCAGCTACTGCAAAATATTTCTTTCTTTTTTCCCCTTATTGTCAGAGCAGACTTTTTTTCCTGCCCTTCTTGAACATTTCAGAATATAAGTTGATTAGGAATGGTCTGAATTGATGGGGACTTTCTGTTTTGCTCTTAAAATTTAGCTCCTGAAGTACCTTTTCCTTTACAAGCTTTTGATATATTTGTGGCTACGTTTCTGTTACTCAGTATAAATAATGTGTGGCCACTGGATAGACATATATTTATATACAATAAAAACTGACATATTAATTATTTCATTCAGCAGACAAGAATAATCATAAAGGCTGGGCTTATACAACATAGAAGGCATTACAGCAAAAATCATAAATACTGTAGTTCTGTTTATCTTGACAATGGCAGGTAATAGACTATCATTTCTGTTCCCTTAGCTACTGTATCCTTTTCTATCCATTATTCTTTATTGTTATTATCGCACTTATTTCAGCATTCTTATATCTGCAGCATTTAGTGACATTGCGAAAACATGGTTCAGAAAGGCTGAACTTTTAATTGTGATGAGAAATAAGTTAGCTTAATTATTCTGTGTAAGTAGAAAGGATGTGGTTTTTTCTTCTTCCTAAGTCCTTCCTTCCTAATCGCAATTCAACACCCTTTTTAAGCATTGCTATGTATGAACTTCATGCTGCTAGACAAATAAATTCTTTGGAAAAATGCACATTTTTATTTGGAAATAATGCCATCTCTTTGTTAGATTTGCGGCAATCCTATTTTGCCTCTACTGTTTTTAAGTCGAAAATGAAAAATTATATAGAAGATGTTTGTGCATCATATTGTGCTGAATGGTATGTAGGTCAGCATGCTGCACCATAGCAGATAAGGCACAGTGAACAAGTGTTCTATGTACTTACAAGCAAATATCAGTCATAATAGAAGTAGACAGATCTACAAGAGCGTTTTGGCTTAGGAAATGTTTCTTGTCATTAGCATTTAAAAACAGCTATGAGATTCAGGCCTATCAGCACCGATTCACAGCAAAGCCTGGCTTGCACAGGTTGTTATCTGTTCAGTACAGAGGTGCAGCTGGTTAGCAAATGGATTTGCAGATTTTTTTTTTTTTAGCAGGGATGAGTAAAAAGGCAAAGAATCAGGTACTTACAACCCATTCAGAATGTAACAATTTTGTTTGTGTTATAAACCAAACCTTCTGTTTTTTGCAAACTGCATTATTTTTAGAAACAGAACCAAGAAAAAACGGCTGATTTTTTAAAAAAAAATCTTTATTCATATTCCAGTTTCCCTAAGGGCTCCAATATCCATGAAGTAATACCAGCAAAGGGAGCAATGAAGACTGCAGACTTCCATGATTCAGTTTACGATGCTGCTTTATTGTGTTAGCAGTCAAGTCAAAAGGCAATATTTAATATTTTTAATTTTTTATTTCTCTCTCTCTGTGTTCTCAGAAATGTGAAGGGCAAAATGTATGACTGATTCCCTAACGCTATGGCTGAAGGTTAGGGTAATTTTTATTTCATGTGGAAGTGGGATCATTCCTCATGGAGATAACAGTCAGGGCTGATACGAAAAGTAGCTCAGTCGTACCTGAATTGTAGGGTGCTGCTCTGCACAGCTATTTGTAAGGTGGTAGGGATGGGTTTCCTCTTCAAGGAAAGATGCTGTGCATGAGCTAATGGGAAGGATTATCAGGTACGTGAATGCTGTTCTTCCTGTATGGCAGAGAAAAGGGCTGTTAAGGGAATAGAAATGATCCTCTGAGAAAGCTCCCCTGGCCGAGGTGAGTCTGGTGAAAGGGCTGTGTGGGCATGTGTCCTCCTGCCAACCCTGTGTGTAGAGGGAGTGACCAGTGCATCATGTCCCATTGAGGAACACAACTTCTGCTTCAGCTTCACCTGAACTTGAAAGGACCGTGGGATGATTGCTGACCTGCCTTTGATACTTGTTACCTGAAAACAATCTCCATAGTGCATGAACTTAAGGAAAATGGCTGTACTTAGAAAAAATGCATGGTTATAGCCAGCATCTCTTCCTCATGGATCTTAACTTAAACTGCTGAACTTACTTGGAAGCAGGTTTCAGACAAAGCCCATGCTTTATTTTTAACATCAACAGTATTCACTGAACGGGTATGAGAATGGTAGCATACCTCAAAATATGAGGGCTGGAACAGTCTTTCAGTCAATGCCCATGTGAGCTCCGTCAGATACCTGCAGCTGAAATGTGACAGCTTGCCACATGGAGCCTGTCAGCAAAGGCAGCAACAAACCAACCAACCAAGCAAGAGAAACAACAACACAAGAGTTCACACACCCCAAACAGTAAACACAAATGGGGCAAGCAAGTCACTGGGCCTCCCCAACATGTTTTATCAAGTGATCAAATTGCTCCCAATTTTAGAGCAGTGTTAAAAGTATTTCTCCTATGTGTGAACCGAACATTAACATTTTATGAATTCCAGTCTTGGACGATGTCCAAACAGGAAGGTACTAGAAACTTGTACATTAAGGAGAACATTGTTGAGTCCCTGCAAGCAGAAAACCAAAGCTTAGAATGAAAGGAATAAAACCTGGTGAACAAGTATGAATGAAAGGATTTGATTGAATATGTAAGGACTATACAAGTGCTGAAACTATGAGGTGAAATATACACCTCATATTTATATATTTATATTGCTGACTTGGGAAAGGGAAAGAAAAGGCGTTTGTGGCTGGACAAGTGAGTACAGAAAGGAGTCATAGTGAAGTACCATGGAAAGTCATGTAGCTAATTATTTAGGCCTTGATTTTGCACAGAGAAATGCTAAAACTAGACAAATAAATGTATTGTAATATACAAATTCAGAGCAGAGTATGCTGTTGCAGTTCTGCTTTTTAGGATACTGCTGCTGTATTCAATGTATTTTAGATATGAATTGAGTGGCTCACTACCTGTGACTCTCCTGACGGTATCTGCAGGTATGAGTGGAAGCAAGAGTAGAACCTCTCCAAATGAAGTTACTTATGGTGTCTTCTAGTTTTCTATAGAATTAGCTCAGATTTGCCGAGTCAAAATTATTTTCTGCATTTCCAGGTCTTAGTTCAGCTTACTGAATTTAATGGGCATTCTGTGAGTGTAGCAGAGAGCAACATTTAGCTCAGGAGCTACAATGAATATCATCTCCAACATGATTTTCTTATCTTAGTATCTCACCTTGAGCATCTTACCATTGACCATAGTAGCAGGTCTCTACTAGTGCATATTTTGTCATTAACTGCCATAGCAAGTATGGAGAATGTATAAAAAGATAGGAGACATTTATAAGCAATGATAAGGTTCTTATGGTTGTTGAAGGAAGATAAGATCCCCCGGCTCTTACATGTGTTCAGTAACAGTACATGATCTGGTGGAGAGAAGGAGGTGAGGGATCTCTGTGCAGATTTTTTTGAGATTAATATCCTATAGTTTAACCTTTACTAAAGCATAATCATATGGGAATCTCTGTGCTGTGAATTTAAAATTTACTTTGCTGTTGATTTAACATAAATTTTTCAATAAATTATTTGTATGTCTCTAGATTTTTCAAAAAAGGTATCAATTTAATGCTCACCTTAAGAAAGTTTATGAACTGATGGAAAGTAGATTCCTTTATGCTAAAAAAGCCAAAATAGGAAGCTATGGTTTTCCTAGACTGGCTAAAGTTCATGTATCAAAAATACAAGCAGCAAAAATACTGAAACAGCTAAATAAAGATGTGAAGATGTAGTGCAGATGACCTGGACATAAATGTGAACATCAGAGATTTTCAAAATTTGTCCTCCTCTCTAAATATACCATGTCCTTTTCATTTGCAACCACCCTTTCCTGTCACCTATCTAAGCAAATTACACTATTTAACAGCCAGGGAAGTGGACTGGATTTTGCATACAGAAACCCAGGATGTCACACACACAAAAGGAACCTTGCTTCAGTAGCAATGTAGTTATATCAGTTCATCAAATTATGAAATGCAATTCTGCACTAAAGCAGAATTTCAAGGGATGTAATAAGAGATGTAACTTCAGGGCAAATTTATAGATCATAGAATCATAGAATGGCTTAGGTTGGAAGGGATCCTAGAGATCATCTAATAATATATCTTTTTTATATTAATTAAAATATTTAATTGTGCACCTAGATTTACAAATAGTATAACATTTCAATGAAAAATCAGGGATGATGTATTAAAAATTAGTGGGAAAAATTCCCTTTCACTACAATGGGGCAGATTTTATGTGGTGAAACAGCCATTTAAGCCAAAATTTTTATTAATGTGTCAAATTCAATGTAATTCTTTGTCTCTTTGTTTCATCATTAGTTTGACAGTTCAGGTTGTTGTGGAAAAACATGTCTGAGGCACACTAGAAGATACTTCAGTTTTAAGATCTTGCATTAATCACAAAGTTCATGCTTACAACATCTATTACTTTAGTAAGAGATGTGACCAAAAATCATTGCTAAGCTTAGAGCGTGAATTAACAGAATGTCATTTTGTTTACCCTGTAAAGCTGGTCCCACCAGAGGGAAACAGGTGAGAACCGCAGCTGAAGGCTCAGGGTGCGTTTGCCGAGCACTGACCATGTAGGCGGTGTTGCATGAAGTGTGGGCATCAGCAGCAGCACCTGGCTTAGGCAGCTGTGTGTGGTTAGTCCTTGAGTCCACCCGCTCTCGAAGGCTTCCTGGCAGGTGCTGCTCTGGCAGCGGCAAAATGTGGGAACGTCACCTGCAAGGGACAAATACACTCAGAATACATTCGTTGCTTCAGCTGCTGCTACCTGCAAAGAAGAGCTGCAGGTCGACGGAGGTAGAGTGGGGTGGGTGCAGAAATAATGCAGGTAGAGGCAACCTCCCTGGGGAAAACAGAGGGCTTAATAGTCACTGTGTCTCTGCCTCTTAGCATCTACCACCTCAGTCCCACTGCAATCAGACTTCAGTTATCCAGCCCAGTTCAAACCCAAAATATTCTCCATATCCCAAGGAATGGAAGGCTGCATGTTAGGTGAAGAGCAGCCATCCTAGCTGCTGAGATAGGTGCTTCTGTTGTCATCACGGGCAAGTTTGTTAAATTGCAATATAATGAAGAGACATTGAGGAAGATGATTTTGGTCTTGGGCATAAGGAAATTTTGTGCATTCAAAGCTGTTCTGTGTGTCAATAATGACATAAAATGTTTCCTTCTGACCTGCCCCACTTTTCCCACTTGCACACATAATGAGTGAGAATACATTGCAAGCCACGTTTGCAGCAGCATTGGAGCTGGCTATTTGCGTTTGGAAAACAGGGGTCAGAACATCAGCTGTTGTAAAATGGCATTGTGCCACTGTGATAAACAGAGTTATAGCAATTTACACCAGCTGAGGACTTGGACCTAGATTTTTAGGACCATTTGATTAAACAACGTTAGAGCAAAGCTCTGTCCTAGGCAGTTCTGCATTTTACCTGCAACGGTGAGCTGTACCTGATGTATTAGAGGGAGAAGAATAAAATAAACTAATGAAAGCAGAGACAATTAGTCTGATGAATCTCATAGAACTGGTTTCCAAAGCTGGACAAGTCAAGCCCATACGTGTAAATAGAAATCCACTGATATTTTAATTTCAAAAGCAGATCAGCAGAACTTGATCTTGCTTGCACTAGCACTGCTGATATCTTTGATATGAGTGACAGCAGGATCAAGGGCTTTACTCACCACAGAGCTAAAATCAGCCTTAGAGGAAGTACAAAAAGAGGTGAGAACTGATAAGGAAATAGATCTAATAATCTCATTTTAGGTTTTACATTAGTTCACTGTAGCTGCTTCTAAGTATGGTACTAAAAACTGGTAAATCAAATTCCTCCACTAAGGGCTGATGTAGGGCACCTGCTTTTTCCCATATTATATAAAAAGTACAGAAGGAAAAATAAATAATTAAAGAAGAACAGCCATAAAAAGGTGGGCAATAAAAAATGACTGTGTTCAGGGATAGAAAACAAATGCCAACCAGCTCATATCTTGTATGGATGAAGAATGTCGTACACATTGTCAGTAAGCCAGCATATACAGCATATTATTCTTCTAAACATTATGGGTCAAATTTGTAAAATCCTTCACACCTTCTTTTTACTCAGAATATATTGCGAGTTATCTAGAGTCAGTCAGATGGAGGATTTTCAGGACATGTCCAAGTCTGAATAATTCTATTTCCATTTAAAGCTGAGATTCACATTCTTAACTCTGAGAGACATGAGTGGAGTTTACAGCTTTGGCACAAATGGAAAAGAAGCCAGTTTTGAGCAATTAAAACCACTAAAAATGACATGCAATTGCTTGATGGTTACTTTATAGTTATTTGCACTTGTAAAACTGCAGATGCAATTAATGAAACATGGCTAGGACATGGGCAGAACATTAGATGTATTGCTGTGATTTGATAGGGTGCTTCAATGCGTACCCGAAAATAAGGAATAGATAAGAGGATGGGCTAAAGAAGAACAGAAAAGAAGAGTTTGAAGGTGGCAAAAATAAAATCTGATTAAGCGGGAGAATGAATGCCTGGGTAGGGAGATGGTGTAGATACCCTTAGTACTGTGATTCCTATTTAAGATGTATCTTCTAGAAGCTCTCAGGAGAAAAGCTGATTCCTATCCTGGTAGTATGAGTAGAAGAAATAAGAGTTTCAGCCATTTGCTACGTTGCCTTCACTGGCATTTTTTTCTGCCTAACATTTTAGTCACACAAAAAACCACTCATCACCGCCCCTGGATGCAGTCTTTCTGGTTCACCCTTAGATTCCATCCCTGTAGCACCAAAGCAACACTGCGGTATTTAGAATACCTTTTTCTGTTACCGTGAGGTCTCACAATAGTCACTTTTGGTTCATAATCACCATCTAGAGATGTCCCGTAACTGAGTGGAGCTTCTATCTTAAAAGACATTCCAGAAACAAAGAGCAGCCTTCACTGGATAATTGGCTCAGCCAGACCTTCTGCAGGCTTCTTGCTCATCCCGATTCCTTTTGGCTGTTTGCTCACATACAAACAGTAGAACAAACTATCCTGGTGTGACAGAAAGGCTTCCTAAAGTAATGCACTTATTTGGGCATTTTCAGAACATAAAACCATCTGAATTAAACAATTCCGCTGGACTGCGGGTATGTGAAGGCACATACACATGCATACAAATACACATTTTTTGAAACACTCTTTTGGCGAATTTATAACCCAAAGTCTCCCAAAACAAAATAAGCATGTAAGTAGTGATTTATATAAAAAAGTTTCCTTCTGATAAAAGTGTCAATTCAGTGTAAAGAGGGCAGAATAGGGCTTTTAAAGAGAAGGTGAACCCATTCCAGTACCATGCTGCTCCTCAGCATGCAGTGACACAGGGTTTCTCGCAGCTACTTTCTGGAGTAATTGCTCATGTTGTAAAACAGAGGCTTACAAGATGGGGCTTTGTACTTTTGTTATGAAGTTGACTGATTTGTGCATGTATTCCTGTAGATTCAGGTATTTTATCAGTATGGAGTGCAAGGCATGAAGGCCATTCCTGTTGCACAGCTATCTTTATGTAAGGTGAACAAAACGAAGTAAAAACAAAGTTTACAGACAGAAAAATTCTAAAACAGGAAGAGATACTGTCCTTCATTTTAGAGCTTGTCTTGCTTTATGCAGGAATTCTGTTGTTACTTTTGAAAATGTAAAAGTGGTTCCAAAGCACATTGGCACGTGCAATGAGACTGCAATAGTCACTTGGCACTGCTTCTTCCCAGTGCTGGCAGTGTGGCACATAGACCTCTTTAGCCTCTTCCTCTGTTGTTTTCTGCACAAGAGCCAACCATTGTGGCTACTCATGAGGCAAGGCTGGCAGCTGAAGAACCCAGATGCCAAGCTCTGGATTGTATGTCTGTTCAGTTTGTGGCTGGTCTCTTCCCTGGCATCTGCCCTGGCATTGCAGCAGGCTGTGTAACCGTCTGTGGAGTTGGGTTCAGGATTAGTCTTCTGCTGGATAGCATGCTCTTCTGGTCACTGTTTGCCTTTCGAATTACCCTTGATTATGAGGAATGTGTTTCTCTCATGCACACTCCACCCAAGATGTGTGTGTGTGTGTGTGTGTGTGTGTGTGTGTGTGTGTGTAGTGCTGTCTGATGGCTAAAAAGGGGTGCTCCTCTGCATCGGCACAATACCACACAGCTTCTGCTTTAGGTCAGACTGGAGTTAATTTGAGCCACACAAACACAACCATCTCCTCTCAGCCAGGAAAATGTTCAAGTTGAACGCGGTAGCACACTTGCTTGTCTTTTAGGAAGATGAACCCTCCAGTGAGGACCTGAAGACTGCCATCTCTGGTTTGTGTTAGCCCACAGCCCTGCAAGATCCTGTTTGGGCTCTGGCTGATTTTTAATCCACTATACGCACCACAGGTGAGCAATATGAGGTGGTTGTTCCTGCTTTGGGGTATTTCGTTTTGACATCCAGAAAATTTAGCAGGTGATTTAAGCAGGAAAACTTCCAGGACAATAGAAACTCTCCTAGTGCATGCCTGAAGGGGTAAACTGTCTTTTCTCATAGTTTGTTAATGTAAAGTTTTTAAATCTCTGGACAACAATCCTTAATTTTTAGTATATATTCTCCTGCCTTTTTTCTCTTGGAGTTACAGAATGCTAGCTGACCTGAACCTATCTGCCTCTGGAGCAAATTTCTTTGTTGTTGCATCTGCCTGCTACTGGGGGGAGCAAGGGAAAGATTTTTTTATATTGTAATCAGAATCTTGACATGTTGATAACACTCATCTGAAGCTTGATTTGCAAAGGTCATTTCTTTCCTCTAGAGTCTCTTCTACCTTATTTATGGGTTGGTAGGGAACCAGATCTCTGTATGCACATTTGCATAGGTTGAGAAAGGCAGGGAAAGCTGACCAGGAGACCTTGATGTGAAACCTTTTTTGAACCCTTCTAGTATTATGAAGTTGTGTTTAGAGATCTGTGACAGAATTTTTCTAAAAGAAAGGTTTTTTTAGTGAGAAAGTAGAGAAATGGATTTTTTAGCAGCCCATTTGCTGGTAAGCAAATCCATAACTGGCACAAGAAGGATGTGCTTAGTACAACAGTGATGCTAGGCCAGTCTGAGGGTAATGGGTGACATGAGTATTCATGTAGTTTTTGTAAACACTATCTCTTACTGAGAATACTGTGAAAAGAATACTGAGCTAGAGGAACCATTAGCTTGGCCCAGTGGGGCGTTTCTTACTTTCTCATGCCGCTGAATGCCAGCACGGCTGTAATGGTAGCTTGGAATGGAGACGGTACTGCATTGCATGAATTTCTTCTTTTCTCTCTCATGGTAGCTCATACTTCAAGTGTCTCATACCCCCTCATATTTCATGCAGCTAGAAGAGCAGAGGTGCAGGAGGGATGCACCACACTGCGGCTGTATAACTGATGCCCGAGGCGCGCAGCCAGTTGTGAGAGATTGTCACACTGTCTATCAAAGCCTGCCACAAGCGTTGTGTAGGCTACCCAGTCAGTTCTATCACATCCAGAGCTGATGCATATTCAGTCCATCTCCAGTTTTTCCACTACAAGTTACTTTCAAAAACATTTCTGGAACACTCTGAGAAAGGCCAGTGTCCATGTTATTCTTTCTGACCAGAGGCAAAGAAAAAGTGGCTTTTCGACAATTCATCAAATTCCAGTTGGACTGGAGAACTTTACTGTGGTATTGTGCCAAGCTACAATGCCAACTTTCAGTAAGATGTCAGAAGATAATTTAAACAGAAATTGCATACTCAGAATACTATTGAACGATGCCTTTCCCGATCTTTTAAGAATTAAGATCTATAAACCTCAGAAATATAATGGCATGTCTTGTGAGTCATTCCCAGTGAACAAGAACCCTATTAATTTATTTTCTAGTTGGTACCAATTTTAATATTATTAAAACCCATTACCTTTGTTTATAGAACACATTTTTGCTATCATGAGGAAACAGAAAAATTTCAGCCTCCCAAAATTATCAATTTGTTTTAATAAGCTTCATCACAAGAACCTGTTGGTAATTTCTAACGTGTAATTTGCTTTCAGTTGGAATATGAAGTAACCCATAAAAATTTGGAAAAAAAAAGTTAATTTTGTAAATCTAGTTTGAATTCTCCTTCTGTGTTTGACAGCAAGTGCGAATTCTGGCAGCACCACGCATGGGTAAGTGAGAAGAAACATTTCCCCCTTTGAAACTTACACTACATAAAACCCTATAAACTAAGTAGTCATGAGCCTCCTGTGTAGCCCAGACTACTAAGGTTTTTCATTCAAAGCTTCTAACCTCGTGATGGCCTTTGAATCTACTCTGAAGGTGTTTCATGTCTGTAGTCAGTGCAAACGACTGGAATCAGAGAACATACACAGTTGTGCTGGTTGTACTGGGCGTAGAAAGTCAATGTTCACGTTAAAGAAGGTTGTGACCAGTTGTCTAGAAGTGGCTCCTGCCCCGCAAACTAGGGTGATGCTGCAGCATGGTTTCAGGGTGTCCTGTGAAGTGCTGTGCACTGTGGTTTGGAACAGAATCAAGAGATGACTTTCATTTCACACATGACATGCACCTCACTTATTTTACAGCCTATTCATACTCTGATAGAAATCACTAGAGGCAGGTGTTCATCACTGTTTACATCAGTAAATCCCTTCTCAAAGACTGAAAAGATATCTTAGTCATCAAGTCAGCATTTATTTTGAAAATCTAGCCTAGGGAACAAAATATGCAAACTTTATCCTTATTTGAAATCATATTTGGTCAACAAATGACAGATGTATGCTGGTTTTACATTTACCTACTGTCTTTAATCACATCACTTTATAAAACATGCGATTTTGGTCTCTCATCTCTGAAGGATTTAGTCAGTAATGGTTGGACCTTGTTGATAGTGTGTAATCAATTTTTTTTGTACAAACCCCTTTAAGAATAAGTTGGCAGAAAAAAATTATTTAAAACCTCATTACAAGGAGCAGCTAAGATTTGGCACAAACAAATCTCAGTGTGGGAATTAATTCTCTTTCACCAAATTAAAAAATATTGGTTTGTTTGTTTTAAAATTATATCAGAGAAACAGAAAGCCCCCATACATCCTCCCCCAAAATATAGCTGATCTACTGTTTTTGATGGGGTTTTTTTTTGTGCTTGTATAACTCCTATACATCTTCTATTTAAGATGAAGTTTGGCAAGTGATTAGACCATCATATGTCTAAATGCTTAGTGTATTTTGGAAAAAAAAAAAGAGCTGAGATAATAAAGCTACAGAAGTTGCTGTTGTGTATATACTGCAAGTGCTTTTCAAAGAAGTTTCATAAGATTTTTAATTAGGTGGCTAAGACTATACATGATAGACTGGAACTGTGTGGTCTGTGGGGTAAATAACGTGCATTTTAAAAACATTTATAAATACATATTTCCCCACTTGACAGTGCTATTCCAGTCCACTGAGTAAATAATGCATATTTTTTAAAATTCATAAATACATATGATATGTAAAAAAGCTGCCCAGATATTGTATGTATGGGACCTAGAAACTTGGATGATGCTGAAACAGACACGGTCCCCAAGGATAATGATACATACTCCATAACCTCCCATGAAAGTTTTCTTTCAAAATAATGAAAGCAAGGAAATTCTATAGACTAAATTGCACTCAAATAGGATGAAGGCTGTGACGCAAACTTTTAGGACTCTGCAGAGTCAAAGTAAAGTTTGCCTTTGTCCTCAGAGCATGCTGCTGAGGTTTTTCCATTCCTTTCTTTCCCTTCTTGCTATCTTAAGAATAGTATGATTTAAGAAAAGAAGGTCAGCACTCATAGTTCATTTCGAAAGCCCAGTGAGTCTGAACACATGGAATATTCAGATAGAAATGTTATTGCTATTCATTTGTTTTCCGGATTTTTTAAAATTTCATTTCTCATTTAAAGGAATATGGGCGTAATCTCAATTAGGCAGAAACCCCTGGCTAAATGCAGGAAATGCAGAATTACATGTCTCTAAATAAGAATTACAGATGAATAGGTTGGGGCTTTCACTTTTGTGTTCCTTTATACAACAAAATGCTGAAGCTCACCCCTATTCAGAAAAAAAACATAAGCATATCCTCCAGTCTAAGTATATACATATGTTTATATGTTCGAGCTTGTGCTTTAAAGTTACACCCATAAAGGAGTTGTGAGTGAATCTATATCAGCAACAAATCCCAATATTAAGGTATGTAGACCTGCTAGGAGTTGTGTGCTGCACGGTGGTCAACAAATCTGCTCACTCCTTTACACGTTGATTCACAGGTATGCAATACGGTGTGCCCCCTGGAAGCAAATTCTGCCCAACCTGAATGGCAGCACTTCATGTCATCCTGAATTTTATATGGTGCAGAGGAAAATGAGACCTCAAAGAGAGATGGATAGAAAAATTGTCCATAAAATTATAGGGAGCAAATCTGAGAGGAGACGTTATGAATTTTAACCACTGGGTTTATATCCCCTCTCTGCCTCCCACTTCTATACAGACATCACCTTTATGTGATCTAGTTCCTTAGTGAATTTATTCCTGTGTGTATCTTTACATTATTTTCTTAGCCTCTAACTACTGTATTTCTGCAGTTTTGTATCTGCTAGCCCCAGCATTTACAGCCTACGAAAACCTCATAAATCTACTTCATTTTTCTAATAAGACATGAAAGTCCTTAATTGGCCTTAATGAAATGCACTTAAAGGGCAATAAACGTGTTTAAGCCCCTCTTTCAGGGTGAGCTACAGTACTCTCACTCTGCTCTGTTTTAGCCTTTGTGGTAATTAATCACTTATTCATATGTGGCACATCAGTAACAAGATCAAGCAACTACTGCACAATTGCATGATAATAAGCTGCTCATATATGTGTCAAGATTTAGCAATCCTTTTTAAAGCCTAATTTAAACTCATTTTACAACTAAGCAGGCTGCTTCTCTGAAGTATTTCTACCCAGTATCTTTTTTACATATTTCTGCTGAAATGTCGTCTTTTTATTTTGTTTATAGAGTTCCATTTGCCTTAAACCCACTCGTGGCACCAGAGTGAATTACAGCAATGAAAGAGCCTTACCATTACATTCTTGCAAAGGCTTTATCTTTGATCCAAGACCACAGTCACTCTCACACAGAAGGAAAGGCCACAGAATTAGCATCCATTAGGACAATGTTTGAAATAAGTAATGAATTACAGTGAAGATTTATTTTCCAGGCTGCTGAGGCTGTGTCCCCTGTGAGTCTCATGCTGCTTGCCTCCATTGGTGGGCAAGAGAACAATCTTGGTGAGGGGACCCAAAGTTCTTTCCTAGGAGTCAGGCCTTTGATTCCTAGCAATGAAACTGCTCCTAAAATCTGAACTCTGTTTTGTATTTCCTGTAGTTTCCAGTTTTTCATTCTTCAGACACAGAGCAGTGTATATATAAGAATCTGAGCTCAAGTAATGTTGACGAAAGCTGATGTCTTCTAACAATACACTGGCCTGACATGAAAAACAAAATCATCCAAAATGTCTGTGAGAAGGATAATCACTTTTGCCAGCCAGGTGTTGTACCCCACAGCAACATATTCATAGTAAGATACCTGAGCATTTATGTTTGGTTTTCAAATGAACAAGGGATCAAGTCAGTGCTTGCTACATACAAAAAACCGCCAGTGAAAAATGGGGAAAATATGGGCACGTCACCCTCCGCTAATTATCTCAGGTGGAACAGTTGTTAAAAACTTTAGTTTTAGTTTAAGTTTTGGAGGTCTGGAGCCTATTTTAGATGAACTTATTTTACAACAGAAGTCAATAAAGACTGCAAAATAATATTCAGATTTCTAAGGGTTATTTTATATCTTGCAGGCATTCCCAGTTGTTCAAAAGTGTCCATTGTTGCATTTGATCTACAAGAAGTGGTTTGTGTTTCTTGTTATGAGGGCAGGTGCTTACAGAGACCAGTGCACGGGCACTTTAAAATCACTTCCTAATCCACCTCCCCACAGTAACCTGGATATGGCAGAAATGTGGATAGTCATCTGGGCATGTGCCTGTGGGACTGTGTGTGTTGGCTGTGGTAAGGTTGTCAGTAAATCTAGAGACATGCCCTATATTCTGGCAGCTCAAGATCGGCACCCGTGTATATTTTCTATTTTGGATTCAGTGTTAGTGTAGGGAGGCAGAGGAAAGAAGGATACAAACCCTTTTCTTAGTCATGCTCCTCATGCAAAGAAATGAACCCATACCATCCATACCCACCATACTTAGGAGCTTGTGGGAGATGCTCTGGTTGAGGAAGCTGTTTCCAAAGGGGGTGGTACTGTACATTGAGGAGAGTCTGTCACAAGCCAGGTGGAACCGATCTTTTTGTTGTAAAAGGAGCTGATGTAACATATTGCTGATCACTTACAACTCAGAAGCAGAATGCAGCATGTTTTTGTCAGTCTCAAAATACCCTCATACCTAGAGTTAAGCAATTTGAGGAAACAGCCAGAGTGGAAGAATGGAACAATTAAAACCCCATTAAAGTTTAAACTCTTTTCAAAAGTGGAGGATAACTAGGGAAGGTTTAAACAGTTCTTCAATCTGTAGCTGCGAGCAATTGGGACCAGCAGGAAAGAAGGCAGTTGGGAGACTTATTCCAACAGTCGCACATGCTGCAGTAGTTGATATTGTCAGTACGTTGCTAGCTCAGGCAGCGGAGGCTAAGCTGTGAAATAGTACTGCAGAAATATGAGTATTTCTGCACTGCAATTAAAAATGTAATGGAAAAGCATTTGTTTAACAGATAATATCAAAAAAGAAGGTGGAAACAGTGAAGAGTTTTCAACTGGGCTATATCTGAAAACTCCATTCCCATGGCACTGAGCCTCTCTGATAAGAAACCAGATTGTGCCTGCAATCTGGGACAAGGTACTTTGTGAGATGTTAGGGGGAAATTCTAAAATTAACCCTTGACAAAGCTATTCAGACTTGTGGAGCATGGGGAACCACCCAGTCCTGATAGATAAGAGAAGTTTAGGGGAGGGGATTGGTCCTGTGAGATGCTAGGTGTGGTGCAGAATGTCAAATGCTACCTGAGAAAGCAATGTGAGTGGGGACAGGGAGGAGAAAGCTGGTAGAAATAGCCCCAGTACTCACTTTAAGGAAAAATTCTCAGCAATGCATGTGTGGGTTTTTTAAACAATCAAGAAGATAATTCCTAAAGTGTTTAGGAAACACATATTAAGAAAGAATTCATGAATGTCATTTAGAGACTGTAGAAATCTCAGAGGCTGATTAGGGCATTTTACACTGGTCTTGTGTCCTTGCTACAGTATGCCATGGAAGACAAAAGTATGAATCCCAGAAAGGGATTGTGCTACCAATCATTGGCTGCAGCCTCTGGTTCGAGAACATAGGTTTGATGGGTGGGCCACTAGATGGA
>NW_008608641.1:2236-19401 GCF_000691845.1 Merops nubicus | reverse complement strand
CTCCTGTCAAGTAAATAGTCGGTGATGGCAGCGCGACTGAAGTACCAGTTTGCGTGTATCCAGCGCCTCTCACCGTTGTCCGAAGCGACCAAGTATTTTAAACCTGTTCCTGCTGGCGGTGGATGCACCCGCACAGGTATACGAAACTTTAGCCGGCAGTACTAATTTAAAAATAAGTGCGTGGGCACGAACGTGTAGCACCACTTCCCTCTGACAGGCCGACTGGTAAATCTGGTCTCGGGAGTCACAGCCCAGGTGTGGTTTAACCACATCGCCACCTGTGGGCCTCCCTCGTTTCTGCATCCCCGGCCTGTGCGGAGACGTGTGCCCAGTAACAATTTAAAATTTAAGGAAAAAAATGGTTAGCTAGGAAAAACGTGCCTGGGGAAACATAAGATATCGTACATACGTTTTATTTCTAATTAGATAGCAAATAAAATACAGAAACTTGCATGGTACCACAGGTCTGGTTTAAACGCAGGAGGAAAGTGTTTCTGTCTTTCTCCATGGACTGGGGTATGTTCAGAGTCTGTGCATAAAGCAGACTGGGAGCTTATGGAAGGCTTCCATGGGGAGAGCCAGGAGAGGACCAGTGTTGCGGTTAAAAATAATGTATTCTTATAACACAGGCCCATGAAATATATCATCTGGATGTAATCTCCACGTACGTATTACATTTAAACATACTCAGCAGTTTTAGATTTGTTATTTAGGAGCTGGTACAATGTAAAATATACAAAGTAAGAAGGCACGCTACAGATAATCAACAGTCACTGTTATTCTACTTCTCTGACAGCTAAGAGCACAAGAATAGAGAAAATGCCAAGCTAAAATAAAATCTAAGTTGTCTAATTATCTGAGCCTGTAATGGCTGGAAGCTACCAAATTCACATTCTGGAAGAGCCATCAGGACTTCTCCTTATTGGAAAAGATATTCTACCAAGAAACTCTGCCATAGGCACTAACATGTTTACTGATCTTAAAACTGATAGCAATACAAAAAAACGGGAATTACCTTCTCAAGGAGCAGAGTTTTAAAGGGCTTAATGACATTTTCCAAATGCCATTACAACACTCACATTTTTTTTTTCTGAAATCTGATCTTCACTAATTTTTGTGATTAATTTTAACAGAGGAAACCTTAACTGAGAGCATTTTGCAGAGCAATATTTTCCTAATTTTTCTTTTGTGCAGCATCTGCTGTTGCTGTGCTGTCATCTTCGTTATGTTTTTCATTGTCTATGTGCCATAATGTAATTAGTTAGTTCAACATCATCTGTGCTATTAGATGAGATGTTTCTATGGTAAGTTAACGTAGTTCTGTGTAATTGGTAGATTTCCGCAGTAGGCATGAATGTATCCATCAACTTTAGGTCGATTTGAGTCCACAAGATTTAAATTCACTTGGCATACGTTACCCTCAAAGACTGTTAATTTTGGCTGAATGGATAAAAAAACACAATGCAGAAGAAAATCTGGCTGCTTATATCACAGTACTGTTGGAATCGGGGAAAGGAAAGCATAAAATTGCTGGCTTAGAAGTTACAATACGAATGTCTGGAAAATGTTACAGCCCGTGATCCAAATCATTCCTGAACCTAGACGTGCCCCTAAGATAGCAGGTAGTCCAGAATTCATCAGGGTTATCTCTTCATTCATGAAAGGAGTTCTGGTTCTCTCCCTAAAACTCAGCATTCCTAGGGGACCTCAGCTGCTTTTCCCTTTTCTCCTTCAAGAGAAATGTTGAGGCTGCTGCTTTGTCTTGAGATCTTCCATGCTGCACTTTGCTAGTCCTTGTCTCTCGCAAGCTACACCTTTTGAACAAACAACTAGACTTTTAAAACAAACCCTCTGACCCCATTCTCTTTGGAAACAGTGCCAAAAAATCAACAGCCATTTGTTACTTCAAACTAATGCACCCCTTTACTCACAGAGGACCTACTGGTTTAGGGCCTCAAACAGTTTAAAACACGACTGGGTTAGGTACTGAAGTGAGCTACCCGATGATGCGGGAGAGTACGTGTTCCTGGCAGAAGCTGGGGAGAGTCCTGAATGGCTTTACTCTCAGCGTTCTTTTCCAAGCAGTAGACTGTCCTGTTTGGCCCAAAGAGCAAGATCATTCACTTTTAGAAATATGTGTATAGATTTTGACTTGCTTGTAAATACTTGAGTAACTCTACTTACAGGAACCCAGAACCATGGAAGGTAATTAGTAGGCATGGTTCGCTTAGGTAGGGGCTTGCAAGACCTTTTCATCATCACTATATCCATAATTTAGGACAGGAGCCAAATAATAGAAATGTCAGTAATTATAGATATATATTTATATTAACAATGAAGTCCACTTTAGGAAGAGCTAAGGCTGTATTTGTAATGACCTCATATGGCTAAAATTATGTGCACTAATTTGTCCTGTGCACATTCCTGTTGGGAGAATTGATAGATTACCACAAGCCATCAGCAGCAGAAGGTCCTGGAAGTGAGTTCTGTGACTGAAATCAAAGACATCAGAGTTTGAAATTATAGGTTATTTATGTATAAAATTAAAAGTCTCTGGAGGCTGCTAGAATATGCATATATAATAATAAGTTCACTACATAAAACCATCTTACAATTGGAAATGCTGTATGAATTTTGAAAGAGGGCTTTACATTCCACAGTCTAAGAAAACAAGGCACTTTTTAAGCAAATCAGCTAATAAACATACACTGACCATTAGTTTTTGTGATGATCTATCTGCAGAGTGTTATCTGTCACAAATACAAAAATGAACGAAGTATTTTTACAATTCAGAAGTCAACATCTTTTATAAGAGAAAAAAAAACCCTTTGACAAGTACTTGAAAATACAAACTCATCTAGCTTACCCTTTAAACCAAAATAAAAGTTTTGTTCACAGATCCTTTTATAGAACTTGCATTAACATGGTGCCTCTATTCAGGAGTCACCATAACAAATGGTGAGAGCAGAGGATGGGACAGCACAATTTGGTGCTGTTTGAAGGCCCAAATTACTGAGAGAAGTCGCCACTGCGCTACTTTAAATTTGCAGAACAAAAAAGATCAACTGGAAAGGAATTTAAAAAAAAAAAAAAAATTCAGGTGACCAAAATGCTCTTACCTAATGCAGAGGCAGATTTTTATAACATCATCATTTATGCTTCTGAACATACTTCGTATTTTGTAACAGGATGATTTTGTTAAATCACTGCCACATCTCTGCAGTCAGAACCCACTATTCACTTCAGAAAGTTTCAGCAGAGAAAGTAAACTTGTCTTCTTTTCCTTCTAAGCTAAGAAATCAGTGAAACATTAAATGTTTTCTACTCAGAGATGACTATTTTTTTCATGTAGCCATTTTTTAAATTTCCTTTGTCAAAAGAACGTTTTTTTCAAGAACGTAGCTGCACTTCGATATGCTTTCTGAAAACAGTCCCATGCAGAATTAGGTAAAAACAATGTTCTGGAGTAATGTGTTACAATGAAAAATGAAGACTTAACCCTAGCCTGTATTATCTAATTAATCAGCCAAGTAAGTTTGAATATGCAGAAGAAATGAATATTATGCCTGCGTGAATAAATGGCATATTTAATATTTTTTGATGGTGTTGTCCACACATACTACTTTTATAACTGCAATGAAATTATTTTCAAAGATATATGTCCAGTAGCCAATCCTATGTCATGAGAATATCTGCCGGTTAGGAGCGAACCCGGGCAATGCGTTATTTACTGTAACTCATTGCCGTGCAGGAGCATGGCCGATACCCTTGTGAGGGTCCCACCACCTCTGAACAACGCTGTAGTTTACAGAAAGGTTCATGTCTGACCTTGTCCACCTTTTCTGCACCTCTCCACAGGGAAGACCCTTGCAGTGTCTGGCTTGGGTATAGTACACCAGTGGAGGAATACTTCCTCGAGCCACCTTCTCTATAGATCTTCCATCTGAATGTTTGTGATGACTGTTTCTGATGGGAATTTGGCATTAGTTGTTGTGTCAAAGAGCTCAGAGAAAGGAAGTTAAGGAGTGAGAACTGAAACACACATTACAGGGATCTACCCTTGCAGTTGCCTTTTTAATTTAAGGGCTAGCAGCACAGTATGAGAAAATGGAGGGTTACAGAAACTAAAGGGGAAGAGCAGCCTGGTGCAGCCTGGTGACTTGTCTCTGGCAGAATTGCCTCTATCATGTTTGATTTGAAATTTACATAGATGCCAGTAGTTACGACACGACTGTCACTCTTAAGTTCACTTAACTGGACATGAAACAATAATGACAAACAATCAGAATGACAGTTCTCCTTCTATTTTGCAGTGAAGTTCTTCATATCTCAATTTGCAACATTCCTTCTGTTGACTCTGCCAGACAAATGTGCTTCTGTTATGATTTCTCTGACTCCACGCAGCCTTGCTTTCAGGAAGAGTTTCTAAGCTTTCTATTCGGTTTTGTAGTCATACCATTTATCAAAGCAAGATTTTTTTAGGAACAGTTTTTTACATTAACTCTTTAATAGTTACTTTGCTGGTGCAATCCATTATTTAAAAACATTTTTTTGTGTAAGAATATTACATTATTTTTCATATAGAAATATAGCCCTCTACTTTTCTTAAGTTGTTTTTCAGAACTGGAGTGACTAGGATACTGCATGACCATAACTCTTTTTATCATTCTACTATGATTCAGTAGCTTTTGCTGTCTTATAAACAATCTTACAATTAAGCGCTAATGTTAATGGAATAGATTGTTGTCATAGGATAATGGTTTCCTGCTGCTAGATAAATGCTGTGGGAATGCTAGGACATTTATTGAAAGTAATAGCGAAGACAAAGCTAAGAGATTTATTTTTAAAGCAGGTGCCATGGATCCAGTGACACCATTCTGTTACAATTGTTTTATTTCTGTTTCACTAAAAGACTGATGAAGATGGAAGCGTTTTGCCTGATGTATGCAAGTGCAGCAAAGTGACAGTGGCTCAATTCAGCGTTACTGAATAAGCTGCATTGCACTTGGCTCAGGAAGAGATTTATTGTGCGACTCATCCAATCAGAAAACAGTTTATCCATTAACTACAGCTTTAAAATATGTTGTATTTCTGTGAATAAGATGGGGCTTGATGCTTTCTTTCAGAGAGGCAGTTAGGCATAGTTCACAGGAAGGGAGGACGGGGAGGCCCTACGGTACTTGTTCTGCCAGCCCATCCAGACTCCCCCCCTTCCCTCTGTGTCACAAGGACAGCAGGCTGGGGAGGGTCAACCTGTCCATAGCGTGTTCCCCTCCACCCCAATCAATGGAATTCCTTGTTGCCTTTTTTCTGCATTGGAGGGTGTTGCCTCAGCGTTAGCAAAGCAGAAATGGCAGCATTGTTCTTAGCAGCACTGCTGTGCAGGCGGAGGAAGGGAAATTTTTTACTAGTTTAGTGTTTCCTCTGTCTTTGAGTTCATATGATCTTGAAGTTTCGGAAAATATGGCTTCTTCCTTTTCCATGACTTTTAAGATTGCTCACCCCTGAACCTTCTTCCAACAGAGAACTGTGAAAAGCAGGGCTTGTAAAGCTGCCTAGGCTCTCTAACTGCACTTGTGGAATTGCAGTAAAACACCTTGATTATCCCAAGTATCCCACTCCTCCAAAACTGGAGCTGACTGTCAGGAAGTGCATGGGATCCATTCAATTCAACAAGCTTTCTCTGGATGGGTATGCCCCAGGTGCCTGACTTAGGCCTCAGCAGATCTTTTGTCCTGTCTTTTGAACTGCAGAGCAGCTATTCCAAGTGGCAGCATTGTAGGTGTGGCAGCTTAAGGATATCCCACAAAGAAGAAAAAATATGATCCCTTCTCACAAGCTCTGATCATTCCAAAGCCTCTTTAAAATTTTATTGTTATAGAGCATAATGACTTGATATGACCCTAAAGACCCTGCTACAATTTTAAGAAACAACCTAATTTTATTATTAAGGCCCAAGGACCTTGATATCTGACTAGCAATTCACTGGTCCAAAGACTTACTCTCTGTAGCTGCTTCCAGCACAGCTCTGAGTTAACTTCTAAGACCAGAGCTTGAGGGCAGTAAACAACTTTAACCTTTTCTTGACCCCAGACACATCTCACAAATAGAGTTCTATAAATGCATGAATTTCACTTTAACCCATGTGGAGAAGATATTTGAAGAACTAATTCATTCTTCATTTTCTGAGTTTTAAGAAAAAATTTATACTAATAAATGGGCAACTGTTACAGCACTTGTGCCAAAGAGCCATCAGATAAAGTGGGTCTTCTGCTGAGCCTCACTCTTTATGAAAGCCAGGCAACAAAGAGAAGGTCACAGAGAAAAGCAGAAATGGATGAGACCTGTAATCCCAACAGAACAATTCCTGGCAGCTTTGAGGTCTGCTGGGTCACCAAAAGTGGACACAGGTGACAGAGCTCCAGCAAATACAACCTCTTCCAACTAGATCCCTGTAGCAGTGGTGCAGCAGACTCAATCTTCTCATGTTTGTGCCTTACAGTGTCAGTGTCCTATCTGAAGTCTAGGATTCACAGGAAAGTTATAGGAGATGGAGAATTCCTACATCTTTAAAACACTGGAGTCACCTAAGTATCTTTGAGGATGTGACTATGAGTACTGTAAGCTCCTATGATTTTATCAAAATAGCTGGTGGGTCTATTTAAAGTCCCAACTTTGTAATCGTGATCTTTATAAAATCTGCTTTCAACTTTTAAAACAGGAATTTTGAGGCATCCTGGACAGGTAGAAACATTAATTGTTAAAGATAGCCAGAAACTAATAAAAATAATTTCTTCCCGTTTAGTATTTTATTTTTAAAATGATTCTTCACTTGTTCTATTAAACAGTGAGGAGTCATGACTTCTGACTCCTTGGGTTTGCCAGTATGGTAACCGACTGTCTGGTCACCACACAGTGAGTCCGCTCAAGGAATCCTCCCCAGTTCCAGGCATTACTAGGCCCGTTTGGTTGATGGGCGCCTCCGTGCTGCGCAGGACTGCGCACGACCTATCAGTGTCTCACTGCTGCTCCGCACGCAGCCCCGCAGAGAGCCAGAATTCCCCATCAAACAGCGAATCCCCGGCCTCTGGCCACAGTTCCGACGGAGGCGGCTGTGTGTATCCTGCCTGGATCCAGCCCAGAGCCTTTATATCTATTGCATGAAATGATTAATTATGTGGTTTCTCTCTGTTTGTCTGATAGATGCTGAGGTAAGAGAGTGATGGTTGCTTAGTGCACTGTTATTAAAAAGCTGCTTTTGATAGCCCTGAACAGGCTCGAGTTGTGTGCTACAACTAATCATAAAGATGCTTACTTGGAAATGTGATGCTTGTTAATACTGTACTGTACTTGTACAAGTAAACTCATTTTTGATTGGCTAGAGTTTAACTATAATCAGTAATTAAGGGTCAGCCATCCAGTAAACTCATTAGTTTACACCAATTACATTTGGTATAGTAACTAATGATTTCAAGGATCAAGCCATTTATTTGTAAGCTTTCGAAGTATAATTATTGTGTAAATCAGATAGAGTGTAAATCTTTTCCATACGTTTTGGTCGGTAATTGAGAAATAAAATGGTTTCCAAATGTATTCTCTGTCCAGTTTTTGTTATGCAGTAGATCTCCCTGGGGACTCTTGAAAGTATATGGAAAAGGTGATGTCAACAGAAGTGTACGCTGGGCAAACGGAGACAGGATTAATTAATAGAGACGAAAGAGAAAAGCCAGCCCCTTGCAAATCATGGTCCAGGCCTCGACTTGGACATCACACCTTAAATGACAGTTTGCAATCCTAAGCATGAGTCATGCAGATTGACGAGTATTCAAAATAGAAGAGAATTAAAAGTCCTTTATGTTTAATGTATAAAGGCCTTCCCATATGCAGTCTTTAAGATGGTGTAATCTCTGGAGCATTTTGCTTTGAAGTTTAATATGTACTTCCTCACATCCACATAACATTTTCAACACGTTAAACAAATTAGTCTCTGGTTACAGAAGTTTTTAGACATTTACAAGTTGCCATTTAACTGAATTTAATATGTGCCAGCGAAGTTGCTCATGCACTTGTTCATTTAGAAAAATGCACTTTTGGAATGATTAATAAATAAAGCAGCCTTTCCTATCCCTTCAACTTTGGTGTTTATTTGAAAGCAATCTACTTTAAAAAGACATTAATATCCCTAGAATTATTATTAGAATAATTGCTTTTACTCTTCTTGGAACACACATTTTTTCTCATTTCCCTTCAGCACAGACAGCTTTCAGCTCAGATATAAACTTCCCATTATTATTCCCCACTCCCCACCCCAAAAATGAAGAATAGGAATTATACACTTTTCACTAAGGAATAATTAATTTGTCTCAAGTATTAGAGAATTGTAGAATGACTTTGAATGGTAGTCTCTAAGGAGCAGCATTGTTTGTTCTCTTCAGTCTTTAATGAGCTTTAGTAAATGGCCAGGAAAAATTACCTTCCTTCTGTAACATGAGAGAAGCGAAGAGTGAAGGAAGGAACAGGATCCCTGGGAGAGACGGGAGCAGAGACACGGGTACAGAGACACGCGTGTGCCGGGCCCTGTACCAACAGCGCTTCCAGCACTTGGTGTTCTCCTTTGGGACTGAGCACTACAGCTCTAGCTTTTCCATTACAGTTAAAACATGTAACGTCCCTAATATTTTTGTAGGAGGAAAAATTCCTGGATGACTCCCACATAGTGACTGTGTCTGGCTTATGTTGGGGGACAACTGCCTATAGCTGAGCTCTGGAAGTCATTCTGACTTCCTCTGCTTTGGCATTGAATTTTGTCTTTTGAGATTCTTTAGTCTATTTTTGCTGTACTTCCCCCTTTCAGAGCAATTTCTCTTCTAGTGCCCCAGCCTGCTGCCCTGTCTTTTAACAGACTTCTTTTCCCTCCACCACGTTTTCACTGTCACTCCTGTTCAGCACAGTAACTGCGGCAGCAGTGGCAGGTGGTTGTTTCAGCTCCATGCAGAGCCCTGTCACCATGGATGACAACACCTTTCAGGGGCACCTTTTCCTTCCCTTCCTGGCAGCCTCCACAAGTGTCCTCACTACCTAGAAGCGCAATGTGTCAGTGGTGCTGAGGCAGCTGCAGTTGCTGCTCTGCTGTATGATGGGAGGCACCCACAGCAGCCAGGTGAGAACGGCCGGGGTCTAAAAGGATCTTGTGGAACAGAGGCTCTCTCCAGTTCATCCCATTGGAGTTGTTCCAGTTTGTAGGGAATAGTTAGATATTAACTGGATTGCCATGTGCCCTTGCTCTCAAAGCATTACTGAGAGCAAGAAACCTGAGTTCTGTTACCCTCTGTCCAGGGAATACTTCCATATTTTGTATTAAGTATTCAATGGGGCAGGCCTTGGCAGAGGTGGTTTTCCCACCTGGGTCAGTGTCTCCACTACAAGGCTGACAAGTCAAGCACAAGCTTTCCCACTTGAAGGAAGGACTCGAGTCACAGTCCTTACAGAGCAGTTGATAATCTCTTAGGTAGGGTGCTGATTCAGGGGGCAAGAGATTCAAATTGCCTCAGGCGGCGGCTGAATACAAGGCTCCCGTACCTTGGCTAAACTGCGCCAGCCAGGAGACTGAACCACAAAAGCCTGGGAGAGGCAGAAGGGCACAGGAACACAGAGGAGAGACGTGCAGAAGGCAGCAGCACTCTCTGTTGTTATTCTGTGAGAAAAACCTGGCACAGGTGTCTGGTTCCTGGAAAGCGGCAGAGCAAGCGTGGTAAGTAGGTAAAGTAATGCATGGTGTTACAACAGCTTGGTCTGATCCTGGCTTTGGATCATGGGAGGCGCTCCCATGGCAGACATCAGATTGCTGACTAGAGTTCAGGGTCACAAGGGGTGTGTAGAGAGATGATGAAAGTGGGGAGAGCTGCTTGGACCTGTCCCAGACATTTAGGGGAAAGATAAAAGTAAAAAGCTGCCATTAAAGTAAAAATCATTTCTCTCTATCATGGGCCTTCTTCAGTGCAATTGGTAGAAAAGAATAAGTGGAGAAAGATGGTCAAAAGACAGATAGGAGACAGTGAGAACAGAGCTAGTAGGGGAGGCAGAAATGCTGGAAAGAAGACAAAGAGGAAGAAACATAAGAAAGCAACAGGACTATTGGACAAAGAAAAAGGAAAAACCATGACTGACCAAGACACTTCACCTCTCATTGCATCAGTCTTTGGGCAATAAAATAATAATAACAGTAAGAGAATCACAGAGCATTTCAGTGACTTTGAAGTCCTTAAATATTTAGGAGACATTTAAGTGTTCTGTTGATCAGGATTGTGTTGAAATCAGGAAAATTTAAGAGAATGTTCTGACAAGTCTGAAGCACTGCTATCAGGAGGGAAAAAAAGCAACAGGACTTATGTGCTTAATTTCGTATGTGTAACTAAGTATTAAAACCCACACTTATGTTTTTTAATAGTAGAAAAGACTGGGCCTATTTCAAACTGGGAAGAACACATGGTTTAAGGCGTGCAGCCACTCTTTCTTCAGTAACAACCCACTGTGACTCCTATAATTTATTACTCCCAAGATCCATTTGAATGTCTGCAGTATCATTATTTGAGTTTGTTATACTATTAGCTTTAAAATTTTATAAGCCATACAGTAGGATAGGTGACAAGTTGAAAAGTTAAGGAGGGTTAATTTAGAAGTTTTAAAGCATAGCTATTTTTTGAGTTATACAAGTGCAAAGAAGCATCTGAATCCAAACTTCCATGGTTACATTAAACAACTCAGAAAATGCTGACAGGATTTTCTTCAAACTTCACTCAAGACAAATCCCTCTGGGCTAAGACCAAGCATGAGAATTTAACTCAGAAGGTGATTGTTGTCTGAAGGGAGTTTTTCTCTTTCCTCCCCCCTCCACCCTTTGCTTGTTTTAAATATTCTGAAAAATATAAATAGCACTGAAAAATAAGGGTCTAGAGTGTAACCGTTTCATATCCATTTTGCCATTATAAGAAGAAAAATACTGTTGGTAAACTACCTTTTTATTAGAGCCAGACACTCTGTTTTGCCTTTAGCCATTGCTAGTAGCCTTAGTACCCACCTCTAGCAGGCATTTGGTAATGCTCTAACTGGGTGGCTCAACAGAGAAGTACCAAGCTGTACTTCCAGCCCCATCTGCAGCTTCTTTGCACGCCTCAGCAGCTCAGTGCAGCTACAATACTACCCTAAATGGACAACTGAGGAATCCCCTTAGGAGGAAGACTTTGGAAAGCAGACAATCAGCAGTTCCACAGCAATCTTTCCTTCGCTTCCCATCCCCAGTTCACAGAAGGTGAAGCATACTCCATACCTAGATACAGGTAGGCTGACCTAAACTATGTTTCGGTTTCTCACCAGTCCAGGATTTAGAAAGCAGAAAGGCAGCTGGTAGTCAGGCTCTTCTCAGCTGACTGACCATGAACTCAACACTTCTGGCAACCTCATTCATTCTTCTGCTTTATGGTTGAGATTGAGGGACTGACCTCCTAGTCGTGTAGCTGTAGGAACCCCTGTAGAGGAGGAACCTGAACAACAGAGATGGAAATCTCTGTCTTCTTTCTCAAAGTCCTTGAAGTCAGTCCTCTTCAATAGCAGTATCATGGGTCCTGGTAGCCTAATTATATGGATTTAGAAAAAAAAAGGAGAGAGATACAGCGGATCCCCATTCCCCCCCCTTCCATCCCCCCTTCATTTCAACTCTCCCCCATGTTTTGTTTTCCACAAATTGTTCCAGGGCAGACAAGAGCCTTTCATTCCTCCTTCTATCCAGGCTTGTTTCTGATTCTCTGGCAGCACCTCCCACAATTACTCACTCATTTGTTTGTTTGTTTTTCCATTTGCAACTTTTGCCCCCTCCAAAGAGCTGGCTTGCCCAGGGAAATTACAGTAACTTATTTCAGTTCAAATGCATTCAGAAAGGAATTTTAATTGTTCCTTTTCATTTAGAGCAGCATCCAAATTTGGAACTTGTGAAAGACTGAAGGGGAAGGCTTGGAATATATTTTCTGAAGTAATTCACCACATTTAACCCAGGCAACACAGATATACGCAGCTTCCCTTGCCTATCTTCCATATACATGACCTGGATTAAAAGCTACTTTGGGCAAGGGCCAGCTCATTGTTTGTGGCACTAACACAATGCAGTTTGCAAGCTGTGGCAATATTGTAATACCTAGGGATTTGTTTCAGGAGACCCCAGTTTTGAAAGCAAAATATATGTTTCCTGGTGACTGCTAACACTGAACAGTGGGAAGCGTCGTTGAAACGGGCACAGAGAGAAGCACCAGGAATCCAAAGTCTTGGGCTTAGTTCTTATTTGATTTAATTTTGGTGAAGTCTACTGTGGCAAAACAGAGATGCCTTAAAGTTGGTATCTAGATGTGGTAGCTTACAAATGGATAAGCAGCTTCTGGAAGCTCCCTGCTGTACCACCCTACAAGAGCAGGCAAATTCTGGCAAACGTTGAAAAAAAACAGAGAAAATTTTTTAAAATTTATCACAATATTTAAATAATGAGAAAGCTTTTTCATTCATAAATATCCCATCTGCTCTCTACCACCAAACTTCTGGGGTATCATTTTTCAGTCAGCACTTCGCACTCGGCACTTTAAGCTGTCTGCTGCTATCTCATTCATACAGCTTTTTCATTGGAGGTCAATATTACCTGACTAGGCTCAGATTAAATCTTAATACAGTCTTCACCTGGAAAACCCCAACTCCAAGCACACTGAAAAAATGCATACATAAACAGTGCAGTTTCCATGCCATTTCAATATTAAAATATATCCCAAAGGGAAGAGTAGCAGGAAAAGGGGGAACGTGAAGTTATGATCACAGAATAGAACACACTTGTTTTTCAGCTGAGATTTTACGTAAGACTGAGAAGTAATATGGCAAAGAAAAGACAAGTCTGTCTCCTTACTGCTGGGTCTGTAGCAAAGAAGATTTTCACATCAGCCATGGTAAAATTAGGCAGAGAAATTTCAGATCTGAATATTGTACAGGAAGATGTGAAATGAGGAAGAGTTCAGTGCAGTTCAAGGATGGCAAAGTACAATGAAGGCAAATGGAGAGTAAAGCTGAAACTGGAAGAGATGAGCTGAAGTAACCTAATATGACAACGCAAGTTTAATTAATAAAGACAGGCAGAGCAACCTGAACAGAGAAGACTCATTTAAAATGTCAAAATATATCTTTAGTTGTGGCCACTAAGGTAACAAAGGCGAGGTATGTAGAAAAAGCATGCGAATTCAAAAGTGCAAGATTAGGTTCAAGGATGAGAGTTCTGAGAAAACCCAAGACTGCAGAGAAGCTCTTTTGGGAGATGCCAACACAGTCTTTAACACTTGTTGCTGCCTTCCAAGTACCAAACATACTGCTCCATTAGCAAAAGGGATCACAAATTACCTCCTAATCTGTTTAAGCTAAGCCAGCGAGAGTCATTTCACCTGGTGATGAACATGGATATGAGCTAACCAGGCTGGCTTTACTTGTAGGGCATTAGGGAGTGCTCGCTTGGCCACTTTGATGGCAGAGCTGTGGGGAGGGACCAGGGGCAAGCCGCAAAATGTGGTGTAGCTTTCAGCTAGTAAATGGTGGCTAGGCACTGGGGAGGAAATTTGTTTGGTCTAGGAGAATACACAAACATGTAAGACTGGAACTGATCCAGATGTGGAAGGATGCAAATTTCTTAAGGTTGAATAAGACTCAAGGAAAAAGTTATCATCAGCAGTACAGAGTGCAGGAGAAGTTCATCTCTCTACACCTCACTGATATGAGTAAGGAACACTTTATATATATCCTTGCTACTGGGGCAAGAATAATCTCTGCAGAGGCATATCTATGTGCTTGGGAGAAATAACAGTTACTGGTTGGTTAGTAACTAACAGGAACCGTAACAGAAGAGACTCGTGATTTTACTGTCTCTGGTCCAGTAGAAAACTGTGATCTGTGCTACTTAAGCTTCATACACTCAGCATTTTCAAATGCCAAGTAATCAGAACTTTTACCAGCATAAAAGCGAGCAAAGTTGAAGAGCAACAGCACAGAAGAGATCGCTAGGGCTATATACAATGGCTTTCACTTCAGGGTAATAGCTTAATACCCATGTCGCTTTTGGGATCTGCATCAAATGAATTGGTACAGTTAAGAAGCACATAAAAACTGAGCTTGTATACCATTAATTTACTTCCGTTACCCAGAGTGGTTCTGTTCTCCAAGGTAGGTAGATCATGGAAGTTTGTTTTGCTTCAGCTATTGCAGTAACAATTCAAAGAGATGGAACATGAATTTTGTTCCTAAAAGTGGATACAGTTTAGAAACATTAAAATAACATCTTCAGCTGGAACACAGAAATATTCTTGGTAGCCCTCTTGGTTGCACTCGCTGAAATAATAGCTGAGGATAATCACAAATAACTTCTTGTTAGGGGGAGGCCACCCCTTCTGCATTTTTAGAGGGACTGCAGCTCTAAAACCTTTGTAATTACTTTTATATCTTTGATCATTTAGGTTGAGGCATTTAATATGTGACTCAGTAGGCCTTATGCTGTTTAGTTCTGCACCATTTATCTCCTCATTTTGTTTGCCTATCATTCACATTTCTATGAAGTTCAGCTGAAACCAGTAGTGCCCTGTTCACGTTACTGGTACTTTGCCTTGCAAATATTACGAAGCAGAATCCAAGTCATTCACAGAACATTCTTATACAGCACATAATTTGCCAACAGCTAAATTAATCTTGCTTCACAATATGAAGCTGTGTACACGTGGTTTCTGATACAAAAGGCTCCAGTAAAATCAATGATATAGGCATCATATTAGCTCAGACCCAGCTTTTTCAGGTTCATGATGTTTAGTCGTGTGCCTGCTAATTTAGTACTCAAATATAAGCAAGAATCTCAGCTCTCTTTTTTAAACAGTGTGAAGTTTAAATCCAATTTACCTTGCATAGATGAAAACATAAATCGTGGCTGGTCTCCACTGCACATACTAATTTAATGAGCTGGGGATCTGACCACATGTGTATATACACTCTGGGAACCTGAGGACCTTTCCCTCTATACTGCATTAGGTTTGGTTGCATGCCAAAGAACCATCTACAGGCTAAAGGGAGAAAGGTAGGGCAGTCTGGCCCACCAGTTAGCACTGGAGAATGAGGGTGTGAGGCCACAGGTCAGGGATGATGCACCATCCATACCCTCAAACGGATGGATCACTCAAAGACATGCATGTGCTGCTACAAGCAGCACCACAGCCCTGACAGCAGCCCCCAAAAATGTCTCAGAACAATGTCTGCGGTCACTACTGCTCGGCTGGAAACAGCTTTTCCACTCCCTTAGTCAGGAGGGAACCAGTACAACACAGAAGATGTGGAACAAAACTCTAAGAAGAAGGTGACACAAAAGCTTCTTCAGACCTATGTTTTGGCTCATTGCCTGGTATACTACAAAACAAAGCACATTTGGGGGTTTTGTCTAGTAGGTCTTCAAAGAATGTGCGTAATGACAAGTCTGTCAGAATGTAAAATGAAATTGATAATAAAAAAACCACAGAGGATAAATATTCATGCACAACCATCAAGTGTCCTTTGGCACCATTCACATTACATGACTTTTGTTGACCTGACGAGACTGTGACCTGAAACACAGACTCCAAAACAGCAGTGTCTCCTCAACTTCTGTCTCCTTTTTGCCTTGTCCCAAAGACCATCAACCCAGAAGGATGAAGCCTTGTACTTATCATTCTCAGACCTCCATGCATCTGAATCCATTCATAAACAGTTCCCTTCCGCTGACTTAGCCTAAACCAATCCTCATACACTTGTCCGGGCAACAGTGCACCAAATCCTACAATGTTGTTTCAGTTGTGCAAAATAGTGAAAGACTTCTTTGGGCAGATGTTCCTGAGCAGGTAATCTCAAAAACATACCTACCAATGCCAGGTGTCTTTGGCTTCACAGTTGAGGTAAAGATGGGAAAAAGCAGAATAATTCTAATTAATAAGAGCAGGGTATAGAAAAAATGCTGCTGAAACACTAATTCATGATTCAGTACAAAAGCAGAGCTTGCAAGGCAGATATCACTACTGCTACCGGCCACCTCTGTTTAGACTCCTCCCTGTCTACTACCAGAAGAAATAAATCTAAGCCAGATTTTGCTTAAGTGCCAAAGAAAAAGTGAAATTATATTAACCATGCCTGTGAATCTGAACAACAGAGTTGGTAATGATCTTTGCAGTTGAAATCTACTTTAAAAGTGCATTTAGTTTAGCTTATCAGATCAAACTTACTAAAAAAAATATATATATAAAAAAAAAATAAAAAGTCCTGTGATATGAGAACACTCAAAGTGCAAAGTCAGGGCATCCCCAGCCTTTGTGATAGGACTGCCATCTGCTATCAACATTTAGGAAATATACTTTGCATGGAAAGTCTCCTTGCAGCCTCAGGCTTTGTTATAGTAACTGAGTTTAGCTCTTAAGCGCTTGTTCTATCTGTAACTCCAGTTTAGAGCACCTCAAATCTAGGCCTTGCTGACAGCCCTAATGTACTTTCATTTAAAATGAGGTAGTGCTCTATGCTGGGGTCTCTTAGTGGATTTACGCTGAAACTGAATGAACTTTGCACAGGCACAGGGATCCCTGCTGTCAGGTCCCAGGTCATAGTATAAACAAAGCTTGTCCAGAAAACACACACACAGGGTTCTTCCTTGAAGAAAAGACAGCACAAACAATTTGATTACATTCTTTCTCTATCTTATAGCTATACAGGATATATATTCATAATGCAAAGTCACACTGGACCCCACAGTGCAAGTATCCCATTTATTCTGCTGGTGTTTGGCTTATTAGAAATGTTATCAGAAGGTAAACGCAATGCACAGGAAAGTTTGCTGTGGAGTAACGAGTTTTTAATACCATACCATGCCATGTCAACAACTCAGAAATGTTTTAACAGGTTAAAACTATTTTTGGTAATTACAAAGAAGCTGAAAGGAAAAGCATCCCCTCAAGCTGACAACATATATTTTATACAGAAAGTGACAAGATATTAGACCATGAAAATTGCACAGACACAAATATTTGAGATGTAACTGAGAGGCAGAAAAATATTTTAAATGATCATTGATTGAGCAACATGGAAAGAATTCT